>NW_024080976.1:584264-750853 GCF_003009895.1 Hyaena hyaena
CTCTCTGACCCTCCCCTGCTCGCGCTGTCTCTCTCTCCTAGAAATAAATAAAACATTAAAAAAAAATTTAAATGTTTATTTATTTTTGAGAGAGAGAGAAGGGCAGAGAGAGACAGAGGGACAAAGGATTGGAAGTGGAAGTGGGCTCTTCATGGATGGTTTCAGCGCTGAAAGCAGTGAGCCTAATATGGGGCTCGAACTCACTAAAGAGGAGACCTGAGCTGAAGTTGGACGCTCAACTGAGTGAGCCACCCAGGCACTCCTCAAAATAAAAATAAACTTAAAAGGGACGCCTGGGTGGCTCAGTTGGTTAAGCGTCCGACCTCAGCTCAGGTCATGATCTCACGGTTCATGGGTTCAAGCCCCGCGTCGGGCTCTGTGCTGACCACCAGCTCAGAGCCTGGAGCCTATTTCGGATTCTGTGTCTCCTTCTCTCTCTGACCCTCCCCTGCTCATACTGTCTGTCTCTCTCTCTCTTAGAAATAAATAAAACACTAAAAATTTTATTTAATTTAAAATTTTATTTCATTTCTTGGTTTACCTACACTGCGAAAGAGCTGTGGAGTGAGTCTCTATTTCCCTTTTCTCCTTCTCACTGTCTGGAATGTGGATGTGGTGGGAGCCATCCTGGACCACGGAGGCCACTCCCTTAGGGATGGTGGGGCCGTGGGTGAGAGCAGCCTGGAAGCCTGGATCTCTGATGCCATGAAACCTTCATACCATCACCATGAAGCCCTGTACAGTTGTGCTTCGTCTATTGGTGAGAGAGAAATAAAGCTCTACTTTGTTTAAGCCACCGTTATATTGAGTTCTGTTACAGGGTTCATATCCAACCTAACCTATATCCTATCTAAGTGCTCATTACACATGAGCCATTTCTCATGTTACTAAAATCCCCTTAGAAATATCAGTCTAGGGGTGCCTGGGTGGCACTCAGTCCATTAAGCCTCCGACTCTTGATTTTGGCTTAGGTCATGATCTCCGTGGAGCCTGCTTAGAATTCTGTCTCTCCTGGGGCGCCTGGGTGGCTTAGTCGGTTAAGCGTCCGGCTTTCGCTTAGGTCATGATCTCGCGGTTCGTGGGTTCGATCCCCGCGTCGGGCTCTGTGCTGACTGCCAGCTCAGATCCTGGAGCCTGTTTCAGTCTGTGACTCCCTCTCTCTCTGACCCTCCCCTGCTCACGCTGTCTCTCTCTCTCTCCTAGAAATAAATAAAAACATTAAAAAAAATTAAAAAAAAAAAGAATTCTGTCTCTCCTCTCTCTGCCCCTCCTTCCACCTCAAAATAAATAAATAACCATTAAAAAATATCAGTCTTAATGGGTTTGTAATATTATATATTCTGAAGTTATTGAATTTTTATTCACTTGTACATGTATTCATTTATTTAACATGTATTTGCCCAGGCCCCAGGGTGGGTGATAGGTGTGTGAGAATGAACAAAACTGATCTCACAGAGCTTGCCTCCTAGTGGAGGGAGAAAGGCATTAAACAAGAAAACTAATAAATATGACATTTCTATTTTCAGAGATAGCATGTTCCAAAGTGTGTGGCAGAGACTGGCTAATTTGTCACTAAAACTGCTTCCCTCTGTTTCTTTGCATACATCTGGACCACAGTTCCCATTGTCCCTTGCACTCAGGTATGTGAGGCAATAGCATGTGAGCAGATGTGTTGTGCTGGGACTCCAGGTGTGACCCTAAAAACCTCCCACTTGTGTTCATTACCTCTTTCAGCGCCCACTGATAGAGAGGACCGGGGGCAGGGGCTGGCCGCCTAAAGGAGCCCAGAGCTGCCAGCTAGGAGGAGCTTGAGTCCCAGGGGCGACTCAGGGGCAGAGGCCCCCTACTGATTGCATTTACACTATTGTGTGAAGGAAAGATAGATTGTATTAAGCCACTGAAATTTGGGGTTCTTTGGCTAACAAGAGCTTGTGGGGTGCCTGGGTGGCTCAGTGAGTTAAGCGTCCAACTTTTGATATCATGTTATGATCTCACACTTTGCAGGACGGAGCCCCACGTCAAGGCTCCATGTTGACCGCGCGGAGCCTGCTTCAGATTCTCTCTTCCTCTCTCTCAGCCTCTCTCTTTCTCTCTCTCAAAATAAATAAACTATAAAAAGTTAAAAAAAAAACAACAATAGCTAGTAATTTGCCTTACCTAATATATTCCATGAAGCAAAGACTCTGGAAGACTGCAAAAACTGGCTCCAATTTTTCAACCGTCTTTGTCTCCCTGCCTTTCGCCATCTGGCTTCCAGGCAACTTCCATCAAAGGGTGGAGTCTATTTCTCTGCCTTTGAATCTGAGTAGGTGTTTGGAACTGATGTGATCAACGGAATGAGGAGGAAGGAATGGCAGGACAGTTGCCAGCAATAGCTAACTGATATAAGCTGCCTGACCAAATAAATTCAGGGCATAAAGTGCCTAGGAGGTTCCCCCCACCTTCCCCATATAGTTATCATGGACTTCAGCATGCTGATCAAAATTCCTCTAACAAAGCAGCTCATCTAACTTTATCCAAGCCAACATTTCTCACATTCCTTTTCTCAAGGAGCCCCTTTAGCTTCAAATGACATTCCATGGATCTTTGTCAAATGTTAGTAGGACATGGGATTATTTGGCATTTGTTTTTGGCTTTGGTCTGTTTATTCTGTTATTACTAGAAGATAGTGCCATGAAAATCCTTTAGTGAAATCTTTTCCCACTTGCTGGATTCTTTCAGAGCTTAAATTCCTAGACATATAAATAGTGAATTAACAGATACACACATTTTTAGGCTTTGGACTCAGGCTGCCCAATCCTTCTCCAGAAGGGCCATTCCCATCCCAACCATGGTGAGTGAAATCTCCCATTTACCTGAACTCTCCTCAGCTGTAGGGAATCACATTTCAAACATCTTTGCTGATGTGACTGGCAAATGGATGTGTTTCAGTATTTCAAGTGGCAGAATATTTGAATATTATTGGGAATAAACTTGGCTTTCACCTTTTTTTTTTTGGCTATTCATATTTCTTCTGTGAATTGTCTTTTCCTCTTATTTGCCCACCTTTCTTTTGAGTATTGGCATTTCATGTTAATTCCACATTGATATATTAATATCTTCATTACAATATGTTAACCATTTGTCAATTGTTCCGGTTAGAAGTATTTTTCTCCGATATTTGTATAATCTCGACTTTAGTCATGCCCTGTTTGGACACGTGGAATGTAACTCTTTAAACAGTCAAACCTATCAGTCTTTTCCTTGGCGATCTGTTCTCACATTTTGAAGTTCAGGTAGTCCTTCCCAGCCCAGAGGTTATTAAATATTTATTTCATCTTCAAGACTTTTATTGTGTGATTTTCTTCCCATATTTTACTCTAGTCCATCTGGAATTTATTTTCATTTGTCATGTAAGATGAGGTTCCAAACTGATATTCTCCTCCAAATGGCTGAAATATAAATCCAATTGGTATGACATTATGTTCTGTTCTATAATACATTCTTGCTTTCTTTATTCTGTCTTTGGCCAGTCATTTTGGTGCAATACCCAGGATGACTACTAGTTCATGGAAATCACATTTTAAGTTACGTGAAGTCTGTGATTTCATTTGCTTTATCACCAGTATATCTACAGGACCTAGAACAGAACCTGGCACATGGCAGTGAGTATCTCAGTGAATATCTGGTGAAAGAATAAATGAGGGAATGAATGAATGAAAGAATGAGCAAATGAATGAATGCATCCAATATGCCAGCCCTAACCTGGGCAGTGAATTTATTTATGTTGGGAATCACATCCTGCCCCTTTCCTCTGTGAGGCCCACAGTTCACTCAGCCTGTATCAGGTAGCTTTGCTGTATAACAAATTGACCAAAACTAGTGGCTTAAAACAGCAACTATGTTATTATTTGCTGACTGTCCTGTGCTTCAAGAATTTGAATAGGACCCAACTGAGATGGTTTGTCTCTGCTCCACATGATGTCAGCTGAGGTTAGAGCATCCAAGAAGGCTTCTTTACTCACATTTCTGGTGTTTCAAGAAAAGCTCGAATCACCGAGGGACAGCTAGAACAGAGGTCACAGATTCGGGACTATCAGTTCTCACTATCTGGCTTCCTCAGTTCTTCATGTGACTTTTCCATATAATCTCTCTATGTGGCCTTTCCATGCAGTCTCCTGAACAGGGAGCTCAGCATTCCTGAGTGCACAAAAGCAAAAGCTGCCAAGCTTAAGACTTAGGCCAGAACTGGCAGAGGGCGACTTCTGTTACATTCTGTTGGTTAAAACAAGTCACATGTCCAAGGCAGATGCAAGGGAGAGGACTATGTAAGAGTGTGAATAGTGAGGTATAGTCCTTTGGGAATCTCAGTTTAACTGACATTCACAATCCATTAATTGGCTCCTTATTGACCCTTCACAAGGGCCAGGCAAGAAACAGATGCAGTGGTGGGCCACACAGACACACTCTCCTAAAGTGTAGTGAATGTATGGGCCCAGGCCATTACTGGGCCCTGAGGCAGGTGCCTCTCCCAACCTGAGAGAGTACCCACCCAGGAAGGCTTCCAATAAAGGTAACTACAAGCCTGTGTCTTAAGAGTGAGTATAACACAGTCAGTGGAAGAGCATATACAAGGGTACATAGGTAAGAAACCACTTGGTGATGAGGCTGGACTCAAATCAGGGTCTGTATAATAGAGGGTGATGGAGGCCTTGAATGCCGCAGTAAGAAATCTGGCATTGAAGAATACAGATTTCCGGGGAACCTGGGTGGCTCAGTCGGTTAAGTGCCCAACTTCAGCTCAGGTCATATCTCATGGTTCGTGAGTTTGAACCCCCACATCGGACTCTGTACTGACAGCTCAGAGCCTGGAGCCTGCTTCAGATTTTGTGTCTTCCTCTCTCTGCTCGTCCCTTACTTGTGTTCTCTCTCTCTCAAAAATAAATAAACATTGGGGCACCTGGGTGGCTCAGTTGGTTGGGCGTCCGACTTCGGCTCACGTCATGATCTCACAGTCTGTGGATTCGAGCCCTACATTGGGCTCTGTGCTGACAGCTCAGAGCCTGGAGCCTGCTTCAGATTCTGTGTCTCCCTCTCTCTTTGCCCCTCCCCTGCTCGCTCTCTGTCTCTCAAAATAAAATAAAGACATAAAAAAAAATTTAAATAATAAACATTAAAAAATGTAAAAAAAAGAATACTGATTCCCAACCAGCAGCTGGGTAACCAAATTATCTGAATGCAGATATTTTGAGGTATCTAAGCAACATCTGGGAGAATGTCCACCTTGTAGCCATTCTGTACATGAAGAAAAAGTCTAGGCTGCAAACAGGGCTGGAAATCATAGTCATGTAGATGGTCATCAAAGCCACCAGAATGTAATGGAGCAATTCACCTAAGGAGAATGTCTAGGGTCAGGAAAAAAAATAGATGCATATCAGTGCCTCAAAGAACATTCTTTGTGGTGAGATGTGGCCACTGATTCCTCACATCAAGAGGTGGGATCTATTTTGTCTCATCTTAAATCGGGGTGGGTTTGTGGCTACTTCAACCAATAGACAGCAGCAGAAGTAATGCTGTGTGACTTCAGAAGCTGAATCAGAAAATGCTAAGCAGTGGGGCGCCTGGGTGGCTTGGTCGGTTAAGCGTCTGACTTTCGTTTGGGTCATGATCTCGCAGTTCGTGGGTTCGAGCCCCGCGTCGGGCTCTGTGCTGACTGCCGGCTTGGAGCCTGGAGCCTGTTTCAGTCTGTGACTCCCTCTCTCTGACCCTCCGCTGCTCACGCTGTCTCTCTCTCTCTTTCCTAGAAATAAATAAAAAACATTAAAATATATATATAAAAAAAATGCTAAGCAGTTTCTTCCTGGATATTTTGGCACACCTACTCTGGGAGAAGCCAGCCACTATGTAAGATTGCAGTGCTGGAGTGACCATGTATATTTGCTCTGGTCAACAACCCATGACCTCTCATCTGACAGTCAGCAGCATTGCCAGTTATGCGAGCGAGCCACCTTGGACACCAGGCCTGTTGAGTTTTCAAATGACTCCAGCCCACTCACCATCTGAGTTCAAGCATATGATGGACACTAAGTAAGAACAGCCCCCACTGAGCCCTTCTTGAATAACTGATCTGTAAAATCAGAGGGAAAAGAAAGTGGTTGACTTAATTTTTGGATAGTTTGTTACACAGCAAAAGAAAACTGAAACACTGGGGTTGCGAATTCTACCCTAACCCTAAACCTACATCAGCGAGACATGTAATGTAAGTCAGTGAAGTGCGGCCACCACAGCATGGTGGGGACCCGGGTTTGCCCAGGATCCCACGCTGTGCTGCTCTCGGCTGTATTTGCCCCTGGATCTGTTCCTCATCCTCCCCTTTCTGCTTGCATCCCAGGTCACAGTTTCCAGTCTCCCCCTTTCTCTGGATTTTCCTGGGGTTCCGCCACCGGGAAGCAGTGGCAGGAGCCCAGAGAGTGAGAACCACAGGCCAAGGCAATTCTTCCCTCTGCTTGTGGTTGTGCCTCCCTACAGCTACAGCCAGCTAGCCATTCCTTTTGGGTCCCCAGCTTCTATGAGGTGACTTCGGCTCTGGACTCTGGCGATGCCACCTCCTCCCTTTGTTCCTCCAGCCTGAAGTGACAGTGGCTTCCCACTGCTGCTAATTTCTGATTGCTTCACTGGCTCCTGCTTGGCCCCTCAGCTCCTCCATCTGGTGCATAACCACCTCCATGTGTTACGGTCTCTCTGGTTTAATATCTGTATCTCCATCAGGCCCTCAGAGGTTTAGCAGCTCCAGCCTTCTGTGCCCAAGCAGGAAAATGGCCTCCAGGGGCACCTGGGTAGCTTAGTCAGCTAAGCGTCCAACTCTTGATTTCAGCTCAGGTCATGATCTCACAGTTCATGAGATGGAGGCCCACGTGAGGCTCTGTGCTGACAGCACAGAACCTGCTTGGGATTCCCTCTCTCCCTCTCTCTCTGCCCCTCCCTCTCCCTCTGCTCCCTTTCAAAACAAACAAACATTAAAAAAAAGAAAAAGATAAAGAAACATGGGCTCCGTGTTGTCGGATATCCCAACATGGCAGAAGCCAGAAATCAGAGTGTTCCGATTTTTCAAACACACTGGATGCCGATGGTCCTCTGACTTCAGAGTATGTAGAGGCCACAAGAGAGACTGAGGAGGAGCACTTACTAGGTCAGTGAACAGACTGTCTTGAGCACCTCCTGTGTGCAGGTAGGAGCTGGGGACAAAGTGGTAAGCAAGAGAGGCGAATCCCTGCCCTTGTATGCTTATGTTATATAGTAGAGGAGACAGACAAACAAATGAAGAAGAGGAAGAACAGTGTGCGTGACATGCCATGCAGAGGAGAGGGAGGGGATAGATGTGAATGTGGGTGTGGGAGAGTCAGGCTTTAGCTGGAGTGACTCAACGGCAGCATTGAGACGAGGCATCTGAACTGAGAGACCGGAAGAACAAGAGGGCTAGCCCTCCACTACAAAGACCTGGGAGAACTCTGTTCCCAGAAGAGGGGGTGGCCATCACAAAGGCCCCAAAAGAGCTGGGAGTGTGTGAGGAACAGCGAGATGAGATGATCGGGGCAGAAAGAGTGAAAGGGAGGCTGGAGGACAATGCAAGATTGAGGAGGCTGCAGGGGTCACATGATGGAGGGCTGCAGTGGCCACAGGAAGGAGCTTGGAGTTTACTGTAAGTGCAACTGAGAAGCAATGGCTTCCAATGGGAAGGTTTTACGCAGGGAAGTAATACGGTCTGATTAATGTATTGAAAGACACCCCTGCCCCTCCCCTCAAGCTGTGGTAAGAGGACTACAAGTAGGATACAAGATTAGAGGCAGATTTGTAAGCAATTGTGGTGGTCCGTTTGGTGCTGAATGGGCCTCAAACCAGGGTGTTAACAGTGGAAGGGTGAGAAGTGAGTGGGTTTGGGAGAGTACTATGTCACAGAAGCCAGAAGGGGAGTCTTCAGACAGGATGGGTCTGGAGGACTTGTTAAAATGCATACAGCTGGGTCCTATCCACAGGGATTCCAGTTCAGTGGGTCTAGACAGCAGAGAATTTGCAGTTGTAACAAGTTATCACGTGCTGCTGCTGACCCAAAGATCACATTTTGAAAACCACTAGGTCTAAAATAATGTTCTTTAACAGGAATATAATGTAAGCCACGTGTGTTAAAGATCTCTAGTAGCCACATTTCAAAAGAAAAGTGAAAGTATTTTAATAAAATATTTCAGTCATATATTTATTATTAATATATCCCAAATGCTATCGTGTCAACACATTATCAATATTTACAAATTCTTGAGACATTTACATTTTTTTCTTTTTTCTTTCTTTGTTTTTCTTTCTTTCTTTTTATTTTTTTTTTTTTGGTAGTAAATCTTTGAAATCCCAATGTGTATTTTCTACTTATAGCACATCTCCATTAGGACTAGTTAAGCCCTCAAAAGCCACTGTGTGGCTAGTGCCTGGTGTGCTGGACAGCACAGGATAGGCCTGTTATTGCAGGATTTTTGAGTTAAGGACAGAAAGTGCCTCTTGAGTTTAGCAACAGGGAAGAGCTTTAGCAATACAAAATTATCTGGAGTTTTTTGTGAAACAGAGGGAAAGAGATGAAGGGGAGAGCATGTAGACACTTCCCTCTTGAAGTCTCGCTGTGTTTTTATAATGGATGCACGAGGCTGACAACTCTCAAACCCAACATTAGATATTAACATCACACACAAAGAAACATCTAGACACTATTACGTGACTCCTGACTGAAGAATTCAACATCACCCATGAAGTATACTTACCCCCAAATTAAACCTGAACCTGGGGGCATCTGGGTGGCTCAGTCAGTTAAGCATCCAACTTCGGCTCAGGTTATGATCTCACAGCTCCTGAGTTCAAGCTCTGTGCCCTGGGGTCTGTGCTAACAGCTCAGAGCCTGGACCTGCTTGGAATCCTGTGTCTCCCTCTCTCTCTGCCCCTCCCCTGCTTATGCTCTGTCTCTCTCTCTCAAAAACAAACATTTTTTAAAAATTAGAAAGAAAACAAAACAAAACACCTGAATCTGACCCAGCTCTACACCTACCAATTTGCAAGACCTGCAGGGGACAGAAGAACCCAATGAAGGACACAAAGCGCAACCAGCCAAATTAGCCTGTGAGACGTACCAAGAAAATGCAACACATAGACCCTGTTTGGATTCTGATTTGAACCAGTCAACAGTTAGGATATTTCTAAGACAGGGGCACCTGGGTGACTCAGTCGGTTGAGTGTCCAACTTCGGCTCAGGTCAAGATTTTGCCGTTCGTGGATTCGAGCCCCGCGTCCGGCTCTGTGCTGACAGCTCAGAGCCTGGAGCCTGCTTCAGATTCTGTATCTCCCTCTCTCTCTGCCCCTCTCCTGCTCACGCTGCTCTCTCTCAGAAGATAAATAAAAAACATTTAAAAAAAGAAATATTTGTTTAAAAAAGATATTTATAAGACAATCAGGGAAATTTGGAGACAGGTTGGATACTGAATAAAATTAAGGAATTATTGGGTTTTAGGTGTGATAAAGTTTTTTTTTCTTTTTTGAAAGAACGTTGTATTTTAGAGATACATATAAAAGTTATTTGTGGATGAAATATGCTATCTGGGATTTGCTTTAAACTAATTCTGCAGGGAGGGAGGCAGAAAAAATAAAACAGGATTGGCCATATGTTGATAATTGTTGAGAAAGGTGATGGGTCCCTGGAAGATCGTTACATCTTTCTTTTTGTGTGGATGGTTGAATATTACCATAATAGGGTGGGGTTTTTGTTGTTTGCTTGTGTGTTTTTATGGGGGAAGAAGGGGTAACTCCGAAGGAAAAGAGAGAAAAGAAGGGGAAGGGATTTTTTTTCTTTTAAGACTGAGGCGCCATGAACAGTCTTGACAGGTGACAAGAGTTTGAAGATTCAGGAGAGCCGCAGGCGGCTGAGCTGGCTCCAGGGCACACACCGTGGTGGGGGTCTGGTCTCGCCGCTCCTTGAGGGACTGCACAGCACCCCCACACCCCCACGCCATTGCTTTAAAGAGGCGCCGACTCCCGGGACTGAACAGCTGCTGCCCCTACCCACCCGCTAAGGTCCATCTGGCTAGACCAACCGCCCGCGCCTGCGCACCATTTCCTTCCCGGGGCGCGGGGCTCAGTTCCGCCACCCCACAATTCCCCGCGCCGCTCTGGAGGCGCACCCTCACGGCGGATGAGGTCTCAGCCTCCAAATTTGAGCAAGGTGAGGCAGATGGTGTCGCGTGGCCTTCTGGGAAATGCAGTTCGGTTCCTAGGCTGGAACCACCGCCTAACCCACCCACGAGACTACGTGCCCCACAGTGCACCGCACGGGCAGCGGCTGAGCGGTGTGTTGCTGCCCCCAAGTGGCGGCTGAGCGGTTGTGTCCCGACCTGGCAATAGTGCTGAGAACAGCAGTAGCGGGGACCGGACTTGGGAATGCTGAGAGTGCCCTGGGAACCTCCGGGCTGCCCATCCAGAGGGTGAAGCCTCCAGACCTGGGCCAAGGAAGAATGGTGGTGGTGAAGACGTTGGAGGCAGGGCCCACTATGAAGATTAAATGAAATCAGGACAGTAACTTCTCTCTGTATTATCGTTATCATTATTACAGCTAGTACTTAAAGAGTAAACACATCGAAGCGAGGCACTGCTTCCAGCGTCTTACATGAATTATATTATTTCATCCTCCCAACAGCCATACGAGGTGCTATCAGCCAGCCCACCTCTACAAGAATGAAATTGAGGCCCAAAGGAGGGAATAATTTGCCCATAGTCAATTCAGCTGGTCTGTAACAGAGCTGGGATTTGAACCTAGCTGTCAGGCTTCAGATCAGTGCTTTTCTTCACCAAAGATTGTAATTAGCACATGAATCAACTCAAAATGGCCATTAGCATGTGGATCCCTATGAGTTGGTGATTACTGGGTGGTGTTCCTGCCCAAGTTTGTGATTTAGCCGTGTTCCAGGACAGAGTTTACAATCAGCATAGATTTACGGTTAGCACATGAATCAGCACAGGTTTGTGTTCAAAGAGATGAGATTTCTGATTAGCACTTGAATCAACAGTAGTTTGTGTTAGGAGCTGGAATCGTTAAGTTAATGATTAGCAAAACAGATCTGCGCACACGGATTATTTTCAAACAAACGTGCCCCCCTTCTGGTCTGGATGACCTCCTCTTTAAATGTTGCCCTCATTCCCTCACTGAACCTCCACCCCCAACCCCACCATTAGGCACAGGCAGGCCGACTTGGTGATTTCCTGGTCCCTCCTCCTCCCTTATCTTGTTCATAATAGAATATCACAGCGACAACCACAGGTCCAGAAATTACCTGGTCTCTTTCTGCCTTATGAGAAGACAAACTTCCAAAGCCTGGACTGTGCCTGATTCACAGGTGTGTTCGCAGCATCAGGCCTGGCACATAGTGAGGGCTCAAAAAGTGCTTGGGACAAAAAGTGCTGGATAATCATTATCATTTTTCTGCACCGACCAAATATTTATCAGATCAAGCCAGATTCACTTTGTCCTCAAAGGAGTTAAATTTGTGGTCACCCACCCCAAAGGCAGGGGACCAGGGTAGGTGGATGAGTGGTCAGGGTGGGGCTGAGACATCTCCCTAGAGCAGGATTTGGTGTAGTGAATAGAAGGAGATGCCAAGCCTCTTCCTGCTTCCCACCCCTGAGTCTGTGGATCCGGTGGTGTTTGATGTTGGGTCCATTAGAATCCATACACTCTACATAACCGTGATGGCAGGAAGCTGCCCGACCTGGGAATATGTTCTCAGCCCTCCTTGCATCCGGGGTGGCTATGTGATTAGTTATCTCCAATAAAATATGGACAGAAGGGAGGTTTATAGATTGGGCCAAGATTTTTAAGAAGCTGGTGAAACTTCTCTACCCTGTCTCCTCCCATTTGCCAGGTGGAAGCAGATAATTCAGAGCCCCAGGAAATATGGAGGCACAAGATTAACAAGGCTGTTGTGTGAGTCACCAGATGGAGGACAGATGCCAACCAAGCAGGACACCTGTGGCAAGAAACCAACTATTGTATGAAGTCACTGAAATCAAGGGAGTTCTTTGTTCCGGTAGCTGGCATTACACTCACTGATACTCTGACCTTTCCTCTCTGGGCCTCTGATATCAATAAACCTTGAGCACCCCCCTGTCATTCTGTGAAATGTCACTCTAATCCCTAATTGTGGTATTTGGGCTTTCACATAGCATTTTCATACAGTAGCCCAAAGTCTCTACGTTTACTAATTAAAACTTATCAGTGTATCCCAAAGAATGGAGATTCTTTGCCCAAATGTAAACTTGTCTCCGTGTTCTTATGGAAGGCTTCTTCCATATTGACAGGTGAAAGTCATTAAAGCGGACCCTGAGCCTTGCTTTAGGTCTTCCACCAGAGCTAAACAGAAAGTCATACACAGGATCTTGTGGTTGCCCTGTAGAAGTCAGTGCTTGCCTGGAACCCATCAGTCTGATTTACAGTGGTGGTTAGTGTATATGTTTGGGAGGGTGGGGAGTATGTACTCATCTTCCTGCCCCTCTCTTTTGACCCATCCATATGGAAATGCACCTTCACATCTAATCTTTAAAGCGAGTTCCTAGTCTGGGGCAACCGGGTGGCTCAGTTGATTAAGCATTTGCTCTTGATTTCAGCTCAGGTCATGAACTCGCAGTTTGTGGGTTCGAGCCCCACATTGGGTTCTGTGCTGGTGGTGCGGAGCCTACTTGGGATTCTCTCTCCCTCTCTCTCTGCCTTGTGCTCACACACATTCTCTCTCTCTCTCTCTCTCTCTCAAAATAAATAAATAAACCTTAAAAAAAAATAAAGTGAATTCCTAGTGGAATTGGCCCACAGTACCAATTCATGTGCTGATTACAAAGCTGAGCTAATTCCAATGAACCCCACTGGCTAGGCTTGGGTTGGTGGGTACCAGTTGGGGATAAGGGGACACCAGCTCCTTCCATGATTACTCAAACAACCCCCAACTTGAAAGGGGCCTAAGTTTATTTATAAGGTGACTTTTTTGACAGACTTCATTGATTTGAATGTCCATGCGCACATCATGTGTGTGTGCACATGTGTACACATGCGTGTGTACTCCGTATAGTTATTTGATATGAGTTTCTGAATATATTTCCTGTGTATATGTGTGGGAGTGTGGCTCACACATGCATGCAAGAGAGAATCTGTGCAGAATGTGTTTCTACACATATGATCATCTCTCATGTGTCTGAGTGTGAATCTGTGCACGTGTGTATCCTCTGTATTTGAACGTGAAGCCAGGTGTTTATGTGTTCCGTGTGCCTGCCGTGTCTGTGTTCTGGTGAGCCTCTGAGTATGTGATGTGCATGTATGAATATGGATGTGTCCCCCATGTGTATTTGTGTATATTCAGGCAGATTCTATGCGTGCATGTGAGCAGTCCTCTTCCCCCAAGGCCCCCTCAGCTCTCAGGCAGTTTAACCTCATTCTTCCTGCTGTGGCTGTTTCCACGGCTTTTGTCCCCTTCTCCAGATGTTGTAATTAAGTAAATGCGTCAATTCAGTGGAGCCCCTCAAACCACCATCCCACCAGGATCCCCTTGCAGGAGCTAATGACGGGTTACAGCACATGCAAACACATGCACAGTACTACTCGGGCACCGCAGGGACCCCCAGACTGTACATGCTATAGAATAAAGGCACACAAACAATATAGAGGTCCCTTTGCCCACCTACTCTGTTCATACTCATCCTTCAGGTCTCAGCATAAAGGTCCCCTCTCCAGGAAGCCTCCCTGACTGAGGCCCGGGGGGGCGGAGGCTCCTAAAGGGTTGGATTCTGCCTCTGGGGCCCCACACCCCTCTGCTTCCCCCTTCAGAGCCCTCACCACTCTGGCCTGTGCTATGCCATCAAAACTTTTATTACTCGGCCCTGTGCTTCCCCTGTCGCACACCAACCACTGTGTCCTGGGCCTCTGTCATGATAGTCTCAATCTGTCTAGCCCAAGCTTTTCCCCAGCCCAGCCCTGACCATGCTGGGCTGTCTGGAGATGTGTCCTTTTTCCCTTTTGAAATTTGAGCTCAGTGAAAGCAAGATCTGACACTGCCTTGGTCACACTTCTGATGCAGTGTCATTTAGCACACAACCATGGCCAGAAATTTATAGTGAATGTTGAACCAGCATCTCCGCCTCTGCCCCTCTCTGCTCCCAAACCCCTCTTTATGTCTCTAAATATGTTGGTTTCTCTGGCACACACTGAGAATGCTAAGTCCCCCCAATCCACCAGGTTTTGGCACAGCTGTGGTGGACAGTTCCATGCAGGTGGCTGATGTCCCTGGGTTATCCCAGCTGTTCTCAGAGTGTGGTCCCTGAACCAGCAGCATTAGCATCACTTGGGAACTTGCTAGAAATGCAAATGTTTCACCCCACCCAGAAGTACCAGATCAGAAACTCTGGGACTGGGGCCTGGAGATCTATTGCTGAGTTCAAGATGATCCCAACACAACTGAAGTGTGAGGACCACTGATTTAGTTTGGGCAGGGCATCCCTCTCTGCTTTTCTGTCTCAGATCTCAGATGACTCTCAGTACCGCCCTCTCCCACCAAAGACACAACCATTACCCAAAGGGGTAAGTACTGGTGGATAAATGAAGCAGGAAGAAAGAAACCTTGCAGGGGGTAATAAAAGAGGAGGAACCATAATTTTGACGTGTTCTACAAGATTCCTTAATGCTCCCCAGCTGAACTAAGCCCCAGTTGCCCAGAGGGGTAACCTGCTCTTCACCTGCACCCTTTATTAATTTTCTTCATCCTCTGCCTCATTCTCCCCTGATGCCCTGCCCATTTCCCCTAAATCATCCAGTTCCACTGAATTCTAATTCCGATGTGCTCTCGGATTGTCTCCCGGTATTTCCCCCACCTTCACCACTTCTGTAGTCTCTGAGACTTCTGCATCCTCTTTTGGAGTGTCTGAGTGACCAATATCCACTATGCTGGCCGAGGAGCACTGATGAACTTTGCTAATGATCTGGAAAGGCAGGCCCTAGAGCTGAGTTAATTTTAGCTGCAGTTTTTCAATACACATGAGTGGAAGGAGCCAAAAGTCTGTTCTGAAAACTTCAGCAGAGCTAGGGATGCCAGGGAGGATATGCATCCATGTTCCTGCCCCCAACAAGGTTGCTTTACTCCTCTACTCAGAAGAGGGGTCCCCAGGGGTGGTTTTTGACCATTCAGGTTCCCCCGGGGTGAGGGCCATGACCAAAGGCCAAGACTGTGTTCCCTTCAGACACAAAGATCCCTGATCCCAAAGATCAGGTCCTCCATGTTGCTATCACCAAGTTCCCCGGGCAGCCATGTAGACCTCCACCCACATCCATCTTCCTGCAATACCATGTGCCAGAAGACACATAGAACCCCCACCCTCCCCTCCACTATCTTCTCCCAATAGTCTGGACAGGCAGCCCCCACACCTGGTGAGTCATGTGTTTGCACATTTCTAGCAGAATCGTCTGTGGGGCAGTGGGCCTGAGTCAGGGAAATGGGAAGGCAGTGGATACACTTTTCTGGGTCAACCTGTCCAGCTCCCCACCTCTGTCCCATTTCCTATCTTTTCTTTCCTTCATGGATATCTACCCAGTGTGTCTTGAGGTCTAAGCTGTAATTCCAGAGGGCACAGGGTATGGGAGCCAAGTTTTCCCCTTGCAGCCAGGGCAAGGAGGCTTGGGAAGGAGCAGTCTCCTCTCTGGCCTGAAAGATCAGGCTTGTTGCTGGATAGGGTCCAAGTAAGGAAACCCCACCCAGGAAAGGACATCCCAGGGAGGTGGAGCTGAGACAAAGGGGCAGGAGAGAGGCTTGGGGGCCTGAGGCCCCCAAGATGTAAGACCATATCCAGGGCTGTGGATAAGAAGTGGATACACACACACACACACACACACACACACATACCCATCCTCACAGCTGAGTTGCCCAAGTTCAGTTTCTGCTACCCCCTCCCACCTACCCCCTCCACCCACCCACGTCTCTGTCTCTTTGACTTTTTCTAAGTCTCTGTCTTTGTCTCTGTCTTGTCCTTGCCTATTTCTCTCTAGGTCTCTCACTGTCTCTGTGTATTTCCCTCTTCTTAAATATGTGTGTTTTCCATCTCTCTGCCTCTCTCATTCTACTCCTGTCTCTCAATCTAAGCCTGCCTATCTTTTTGTGTCTGTCTCTCTCGATCTGTGTGTCTCTTTGTCTCAGTCTCTGTGTCTCTCTCTGTGTCTCTCTGTATCCAAGGATTTTTTTTTCTTGCTCCCAAGCAACGCTAGAGCGACTCCATGGGAGGTGGGACTGGACACGCGCCTTTGAGCGAGGGGGCTGCCTACACCTTTAAGCGCGGGCACGCGCGGGGCCTGCGCCTTTAAGCGCGGGCGCGCGCGCGGCCCTAGGTTCCCGGCGAGGAGGCCGCGGGAGCGCCCGGACCCGGCTTGCCTGCCCGGCCCCCGCCCGGCCCCCGCCCTGGCCCCGGCGGGGGAGGGGTCTCTGAGCGCGGCCCCTCCCCCCTGCGCCCCCACCTGCTCTGCAGTGTCTCCACCCCGCGTGTCCCAGTCTGTCCGTCTGTCCTCGCCCAGGCCTCGCCCCACCCCGGCCCCCGGGGCTGCCTTGCCGCCCTCCCCACCGCATCCGCCCCCCTCCCTCCGGGCCAGTCCCCGCCGCAGCCCGGGAAGCAAGCCTGGACCACGCCGCCCCAAACCCAGGGTCGGCACCCCGACATCGGGGGCCTGCACCCCGAGATTGGATCCAGAGATCTGGAAACCTGAGCCTGAGATCCTGATCTGGGGCTGGGACCCCAAGACCTGGAGCCTGAACACCTAATATCTGGGGCTGGAATCTCAACTTCAGTCTCTGGAACCCAAGACTTGGAATATGGACCCCCAAATTTGGAGTCTGAACCTCAAGATTTTGCATCTAAGACCCCAAATCCGGAGCTGAACTCTGAATTCGGTGCCTGGGACCTTGAAGTCTGGGACCAGATTCCCATATCTATACTCTGGAACCCACTGTTTGGGACCTGAACCCTGAGATTTAGGCCTCAAATTCCAAGATCTGAACCCTGGTATTCCAAGGGGCCTAAACCTGAGTTTGAGCCTGAACTCCTTGCTGCAAACCCGAATGCTGAAACTGGGGGCTAGAGACCTCCAAATTTGGACTCAGCACCCCAGTATCTGAACCCAGCACCCCAGTATTGGATCCCAGGACTGGGCTTGAGACTCAGACCCTAGACTCTTCATTTGGCTGTTTAGCATCCCAAGACCAGAGCTAGGAGACATTCGCTCTGAGCAACCCAAACTGGAGCCTGGGGTCTCTAAAATTGGCCCCCAGAAGCCCAATATTTGGAAATCTAGGACCCCAGGTATCAAGGTCTGCAGACTCCATGGCCACAGATCTGGGCTGAGACACAGCACAGTCCCTGTACAGAGGCCTTGGGGACAGAGAAGGCATGACCAGGCACCCCCTCCCGAGCCCTAGCCCCTGACCTCTTGGAGCCTGAGGACTCTGCTCCCTGGGGGGGGGCTTCCAGCTCAGGTAAGGCTATTGGGGGACCCCCATGCGGGGGGGGGACTTGGGAGGAACTTTGTGTCTGGGGGTGGAGATAAGTGAGGACTAGGTCCCCCTGGGCACCCTTGGGGTTTCCCCAGGAAACAGACACCCCCCCACCCCCCACCACCAAGGGTTTGCCTCCAGCTCCTGCTGTGCCTCTCTGAACATTTATTTGACCAGCACTGCCCCCTCTGACCTCTTTCCCAGTTGTTTGCACCTCCAGATCTCTGATCTCTCACTCTTTTCTCCAATTTCTTCCCACCATCTGTCTCATCTGTCTCCTCTCCTAGCCACTGCTCCTCTCACTGACCATCTCTGTTCACCACTCCTCGCTCCAATCATCTTTGACACTTCTGTCCACCGCTTCTCTCTCAGGCCACCTCTGTCTACTGCTTCACTCAGCAACCACCTTTACCATCTCTGTCCATCATGCCTCTCTCTAATCGTCTTTCACCAGCTTCTTGCTCTTGTCCACCCCCGACTCTAAGCCTTGGCCTGTCTCTGACCATCTTTTGCCATCACTCTTGCCTTCCTCCCACTGCCTACTCTGACTGCTGGTCTATGGCCATCCAACCATCTCTGGCCCTTACTGACCACCTCTCTTCTCTCTGTCTCTCTTGAGCGTTGGAGTTCTCTAATCATTTCTAACATCTCTGGCTGCCTTTCCTCTCTCTGATGACCTCTCCCCGCACCCCTCTTCCTAACCAGACGTCCTTATGTCCAGCTGTTTCTGACATGTCCGTCCTTTGCTCCTCTCTCTGACTACCTCTCTGGCTTTTGACCATTTCTGACCATCTCTGATCATCTCTCTTAGATCTGACCACCCCTGACTACGTCCCTTCCTTTGTCCACCTCTCATTGCCTTGACCATCTCTAACCACCTCCCTTCTCTGGTCATAAGTGACTACTTGTAATCATTCCCACCACTCTGACCACTTCTTCCCTCTAGCCATCTTTGCCCATCTCTTTGACCACATTGAAAACACTCTGGCTTCCCTTCTACCCACTCTGATCAAACCCCCGTTTTCTAACTGTCTCTGACCATCTCTAATTACCTCCCTTTCCTCTGACTGTCTTTGTTCATCTCTGCTCCCTATGTCCCTCCATGACACATCCCTCTGAGTCTCTGACCATCTCCTCTGGCTTTGGAGCTGTCTGACCACTCCCACTCCTCTCTCTGACCATCTTTGACCCAACTCTTGCTCTCAGCCCACTGTGACCTTCTCTCCCGGTCTTGGACCCCCCTAATGCCCTCTGGCACCCCTCTTCTGGCCTCCGCCTGCCCTAATGCCTCCGTTCTTCCCTGTAGGCCGCCCCCGCCCGCAATGGCCGCCCTTCCACTGCTCCTCTGCCTGCTGCCACTGGCCCCCGCCTCGTCTCCATCCCAGACAGCTGCGCCCGGCCCGTGTCCCCGCCGCTGCCGCTGCCAGACACAGTCCCTGCCCCTAAGCGTGCTGTGCCCGGGGGCAGGCCTTCTATTCGTGCCACCCTCGCTAGACCGCCGGGCAGCCGAGCTGCGCCTGGCGGACAACTTCATCGCGGCCGTGCGCCGCCGTGACCTGGCCAACATGACCGGCCTGTTGCACCTGAGCTTGTCCCGGAACACCATCCGCCATGTGGCGGCCGGCGCCTTTGCAGACCTGCGTGCCCTTCGTGCCCTGCACCTAGATGGTAACCGGCTGACCTCGCTGGGCGAGGGTCAGCTGCGCGGCCTGGTCAACCTACGCCACCTCATCCTGAGCAACAACCAGCTGGCGGCCCTGGCGGCCGGTGCCCTGGATGACTGCGCCGAGACACTCGAGGATCTCGACCTCTCCTACAACAACCTGGAGCAGCTTCCCTGGGAGGCCTTGGGCCGCCTGGGCAACGTCAATACATTGGGCCTCGACCACAACCTGCTGGCCTCCGTGCCCGCTGGCGCCTTTTCCCGCCTGCACAAGTTGGCACGGCTGGACATGACCTCCAATCGCCTGACCACCATCCCGCCCGACCCGCTCTTCTCCCGCCTGCCGCTGCTAGCCAGGCCCCGCGGCTCACCTGCCTCCGCCCTGGTGCTGGCCTTCGGGGGGAACCCCCTCCACTGCAACTGCGAGCTGGTGTGGCTGCGGCGACTGGCCCGGGAGGATGACCTGGAGGCCTGCGCCTCCCCACCTGCTCTGGGCGGCCGCTACTTCTGGGCTGTGGGCGAGGAGGAATTTGTGTGCGAGCCCCCTGTGGTGACTCACCGCTCGCCACCCCTGGCGGTGCCTGCAGGTCGGCCAGCTGCCCTGCGCTGCCGGGCAGTGGGGGACCCCGAGCCCCGCGTGCGTTGGGTGTCGCCCCAGGGCCGGCTGGTGGGCAATTCGAGCCGTGCCCGTGCCTTCCCTAACGGGACATTGGAGCTGCTGGTCACTGAGCCGGGCGATGGTGGTATTTTCACTTGCATTGCAGCCAATGCTGCTGGTGAGGCCACCGCTGCTGTTGAGCTGACCGTGGGTCCCCCACCGCCCCCCCAGCTAGCCAACAGCACCAGCTGTGACCCCCCGCGGGACGGGGATCCTGATGCCCTCACCCCGCCCTCTGCTGCCTCCGCCTCTGCCTCCGCCTCCGCCAAGGCAGCTGATACTGGGCCCCCTACGGACCGTGGTGTCCAGGTGACTGAACATGGGGCCACAGCTGCTCTTGTCCAGTGGCCAGATCAGCGGCCTATCCCGGGCATCCGCATGTACCAGATCCAGTACAACAGCTCAGCCGATGACATCCTCGTCTACAGGTGCAGGGTTCAGGCAGTGGGCAGCGTGGGTGGCAGACTGAGATGGGAGGGGGAAGGTTGGAAGTACATCCATTGACACCCCAAGTTGCAGCACAGCTGAGAAATGAGGCTGAAGGTAAAAGAAATCTGGCAGCAGTGATAAAAAGAAACAAGGCAGCAAAAGTAAAAAGTAAATAGTAGCAGATGTAAAAAAGAAACCAGGCAGCAAGAGTCCAAAGTAATCAGGCCAGAAGAGTCAAAAGGTAATGGGGAGAGCAGCTTGGAGGGGTACAAACAAATTTAATATAAAGATAAAGAGAAACTAGGTGTTTCCAGATGACAGGGCTAGATACAAACCAAGCTGTGAGAAGAAAAGGAGATCAAACAGGGAGGTACAGAGTTCATGGGGAAAATGAAATGAGGGGCTCTGCTGCAAAGGAACTCAGACCAGAGATTAAAAGGAAGATGGAGGCAGAGGCTAGCTAGGCTTTGGGTTTGTGCAGTGTGAACCGCTCCACATGTTTAGAGTTCTAATATGGTGACATCTCAATTTTTTATTTTCTAAATCAAATTAAACCTAGTTCAAGCTCCACCTACTAGTGAACGGGAACATTCAATTTGCCACCATTGGGGATTCCCATCTCTATTCAGTTGTTGCAAACAGTAGAAGAAAACCTGGGACTTATACCCTCCAAGAAGTGGATCAGTATGTCTTCTGCCCCAGAGCCGAGAGCATTTGGAACATCTGCTGTGGCCACATGTGGTCAGTAGTGGTGGCTCTGACCCAGATGCTGCTGATACTTCTCGCCCAAGTCTAACTTGCATGGGTGGCTGTGGACGGTTCCCTCTTCCCACTGCCAGGCTAGGCCAAGGGTGCTGTCCCCGAGGCCTGGCTGCAGAGGACTGGGCCTCCCAAGGCCTGGGGTGTGCACCTTATAAACCCAGTACCTGGGTCCACTTTCTTTCCACAGGGGCCCACATCTCAAGCGATCATCAGTTGATTTCCCTTTCAGTCCTGGAAATCAAGTGAGCTTATTCTGTTCCTCTTCTCAGACAGCAGTACTCCATGTGGGGAGAGTGGGCTCCAAGGAGGGCCCCCACCTCATAATCACACAAATCTTGTCCACCTTGCCTGGCAGGGGATGAGACAAATGCTCTTCCAGACAGTCACCCTCTCAGAGACAATCACGGAGTTCCCTGTAACTCCCTCATTAAAGCAGGTTAGGAATAAAGCAGATTGTACAACAAGTTAAGTCTCCAACAGGGTGCTCTGCTGCAAAAGGAAATAAAGTGGATGCTAGAGATAAAAGGAAATGGAAAGGTAAAGATAAATAGAAACCAGGCAACAGAGATAAAAAGGGAATCAAGAGACAGAGCTGGAAGAAGAAATAAGGCAACAGGGCGAAAAAGAAATCAGCTGTGATGACTGAGGCACATCAGTTTCATGAAAATGGAATCAGCTGACAGGGCTCACTGGAAAGCAGGCTCTAGATACAATAATACTAATAATAAGGCAATGGGGCTAGGGGGCCGTTCATTGGCAGGTTAGAAGGAAATCAGGCATCAGCAGTATGGGGGGAATCGGGCGGTTAGATGAGAGAATTCTAGCTGTACACTGGAGGAAAATCAGGCCCAGACTGGAGGAGAGGCAGATGGGGAAACAGGGAAGTTGGGCGAGGGTGTAGAGGGAGACTGGGGGGTGGGACTGGAAGAAGGTTGGGCAGGGAGGCTCTGGTGAAACTGAGCAGCAGAGCAGAAGAGCAGTGGGCAGCGCCCGGGAGGGAATCTGGGCACCGAGGCTGAGCGAAATTAAACTGGGGAATTTGAGCAGCAGGCGCCAGGAGCGTAAAATGACCGAGGGGTTATCAGTCAGGCGGCTGAGGGCTATCAGATCAAAGGGAATTTGAGCAGTGATGAAAGGGAACCCAGGGGATAGCAGCGGACTGAGGGAAGGGGTTCCACCAGGCTGCAGGGTTGGGGCAGAGTGCAGGGTGGGTGCTGGGCAGCCAGAGACCTGAACCCCGCCTGCCTGTCCCCCCAGGATGATTCCCGCCGACAGCCGCTCCTTCCTGTTGTCAGACCTGGCGTCTGGCCGCACCTACGATCTGTGTGTGCTGGCGGTGTACGAGGACGGCGCCACCGGGCTGACGGCCACGCGGCCGGTGGGCTGCGCCCGCTTCTCCACGGAGCCGGCGCTGCGGCCCTGCGGGGCCCCGCACGCACCCTTCCTGGGCGGCACCATGATCATCGCCCTTGGTGGAGTCATCGTGGCCTCCGTACTGGTCTTCATCTTCGTGCTGCTCATGCGCTACAAGGTGCACGGTGGCCAGCCCCCAGGCAAGGCCAAGGCGCCTGCACCCGTCAGCAGCGTTTGTTCGCAGACCAACGGCGCCCTGGGCCCCACACCGGCCCCGCCTGCCCCTGAGCCTGCTGCGCCCAGGGCCCACACCGTGGTCCAGCTGGACTGTGAGCCCTGGAGGCCCAGCCACGAACCCACGGGACCCTAGCCTTGTGCCCACCTCTATGGCCCTTCTGGCCCCAGGGGTGGGAGGACCCTGGCACCCCGTGGGACCTGGCCTCAGACTCACCAAATCGCTCACGGTTTTTAAAACTCTGATGGGGAGGGTGTCGGGGGCACCGGGGCACAACAAGAAAGTCCTATTTTTCTAAGCTTGGGCCTAGGCCCTTGCCCTTGTCTCTGTCTGTGGGGGTTGGGAGGATGGTGCAGGGGTCTGGAGTCGGGAATGTCTCCTCTGGGGAGAGACCCCTGCCCCGTTCTGTCTGAGGTTCCTGGATAAGGCAAAGGATGGCCATCCATTCAGTCAACAGAATTCCCTGAGCGTGCTTCCTGGGCATGCCCTATGCTGGGTGATGCTGCCATGACCCAGACAGCCCAAGCCCTTCTCAGACAGTGATAGTTAGGGGTGATCCGAGATGTGGTGATGAGGGAAGCCTAGGAGATTACAGAAGCCCAGGAAAGGTGCCTGACTCAACCTAGGGTGTGGTCAGGGAGGCTTCCTGGAGGAAAGATGAGACCTGAACATGACCTCAGAAGATAATTGGGCAAAGAAGAAAGGGAAAGCTGTTCCCAGCAGAGGGCCCAGCACAAGCAAGGACTTAGTAAATGCCAGGCACTGGGGTTGCTATGGTAGAGACAAGATAGGAGAGGTGAGCAGGGTCCAGGACCTCCAGGCTGAGGAGCTCAGACTCTGGCCTGATAGTACTGGGGAGCCATGGAGGATTCTATGCAGAGGAAGGACAAGAGAGGGACTGGGCTTTAGGAAGATCTTTCTAGCTGTCATGAGGAGGGTGGACCAGAGGGGAAGACTGAAGCTGGGAGCCTGGGGGAAGCCAAGGCAGGCGCCCAGGTGAGTACGGACAAGGCTGGGCCCGGACAGGACTGGAGGAAAAGAGTAGGGGGTAGGTGAGAGAGGCAGCTGAATGGACGGATTATGGAGCTGAAGGGCTTGTGGGGAAGGGAAGTGTCCAGGGTGAGGCCCAGGGCTCTGGACGGGGGAAGGGACAGTAGCGCCACCTGATACGGAACCAGGAAGGAGGTGCAGGTTTGGGGAAGATGCTGAGGCCAGTGGGGGACTTGGTGAATGTGGGGGGTGGGGACAGAGGACGTCCAGGGGTGGCAGCCAGGAGGCCTTGGGACCCTGGTCTGAGGCTGGAGCTGGGAACAGAAAAGAAGACTATATTAGCAGAGACAGAGAGTGAAGACCATTGGGGTCATGAGACAGCCTATGGGACTTCCCGTATTTAGGGGACAGGCAGAAAAACCTGACGGAGACTACACAGGCACAGCAGATGGAGGGACAGAGTGAAGAAAACCAGGCAAGTCAGACCCAGTGACTATTTTGTTTAATGATACCAAGGCCACAGTGACCTCAGTGAGAGCAGTGTTAGGGGGTTGGTGGGGCAGGTGCCAGACTTGGCTGATTTGAGAGTAGGAGGTAAGAAACTGTAGTTAGGGAGTGTGGACCCTGTGATTCTATGGGCCTAAGGCCTGGTCCAGATTGATCTGGACCTTTCAGCCCTATGCCTCTGCAAGGCTGGTCTTCACTCTGTCTTGGACTACCCTAGGTCCCCCTCAGGCACCAGACCTGGAGATTTGGAAGCCCAAACCCTGGGGCTTGGTAATACTGGGCCTCATTAGAGATCCAGGAATAAGATGAGCAGTAAAAGGCATAGTGTTCCCCCACCCCAGGCCACCTCTGGTGGTGGGTTCAGAGGCAGAGATGGGGGTGGGGGAGATGGGCTTAAGTCCTCTGAGTGTTCTTTGGAGTGACACTAGTGTGAGGAGCATGGTGAAGAGGGCCCAAAGCTGGGCTGGCCACCCTCATGACCTGGTGCACATGACCTTGTCCTCATGGGATAAAATCCTAGATTCTTTAACAGTTTTCTTGGTGGGTGCAGGCTTTGAAAATGATCTTCCACCGGCCATGGGAACAACCTGAGTCCCAGGGACCCGATCTGACTCCCGAGTCCTCCAGCAGCATAATGAGGTCCTTCTTGTTTATTACCCTTGGTGGCTGAGGTCAGGTGAAGAGCGTGAGGTGTCTTGGCAAAGGGGGCCTGGGGAGGGGGAAGTTTGGAGATCTAGTGCCAGCCTACAAAATACCAGTTGCTGCCATGAGGGGGAGCCAGAGCGCACCATTCCTCAGCCCCTTTTTTTTTTTTTTTTTTTTTAATTTAAACAATTTATTGTGTGCCTACTTCTGCAGCGTGCTGGGAATTCAGTACTGAGAAAATACAGACACAGGTCCTGCCCTCACATATCTCACCATTTGGTGGGGAAACAAATGTTAAATAACCACACAAGCAAGTGTAAAGCATCTGTGGTGACGGGGAAGGGGAGCATTCCAGAGAGATTCATGGAACTGTGTGACCCTATAACCACATGACCTGACCCAAGAAGAGAGATTGAGAGAGGCTTCCTGGAGGAAGTGACGACTCAGCTGAGATCTGAAGGATGCTCAGGTTGGAGTCAACTACACGGGGTGGAAAGGGTATCCCATGCACATGCGGTTCAGAAGTGGAGGGGCTGATGGGTGCACGGTGAGAAAAAGGGACTGAAGTGGGTCCTGATGTGGGGTGAAGGAAGGATGCTGTGTTGAGGCTGGAAAGTGGGAAGGCAGCAGAGGATGCAGCACCCTGGAGGCTGCTGGAAAGAGTCCGGATTTTATTTTAAGTGGCATGAGAAGCCTTTGGAGGTTTTGAACAGAGTAGTGCTCCCTGATCTTCAGGAAGCTCCAGGGGTAGGTCTGTTTGCACATGGGGGACGGAAGTGAAGAAGGGAGACCAGGGAAGGGGCTACTGCAATAGTCCAGGCAGAAGGCTGACCAAATCAGTTTACTGCCTGAAGTGGATAGACTGGAGAGAGATTTGAGACTCCCTCACCAGGGGCCTCTATCCCCTATGCAGAGGAGGGAATGTGGACCACTATCCAATGACCTGGCTCTCAGGCAAGATTGCAGACTGGAAAGAAGAGCTGTGGGTCCCTGTTGTCTAATATCCAAGGATCCATCCCCTAGATGAAGAAGCTGACCTCTCTGTAGCACAGGAATTAAGAACCTTTTCTAGGTTCAAGTACCAAGCACACAGTGGATGTTGGCTCTGCAAGGCAGAGGCTGTGGCTGTTTGGGGGGATTGTGGGCACAGGAAACGCAGGCCTGGAAGGGAGACATGCACTAAGCCGTAGCTAATTATAAGTTTGGAAGCAGGGAGTGTGGGAAGATATACATGCAGGCAGGCTAATTCCTCTAGCATGGACCCCTCTGCCTCCCCAAGCAGGTACTACTATGGACAAATGGTCACACGTATCTACACTTGAAAGTTACAGTGTAGTTTGTCCAACACTGCCCAGCTGAGTCCACCAATTTCCTGAGCATAGGGAGTGCTACTACCCCTTTCACGGTCCATCCCCTGTGTGGCTTTCACAATGCCTTGCATATTTTTGAGACCAGGTTTCCTGGACCCAAAGTTCCAGGGTATTGGAGCATTTTCTCAAAGTAACCATAGTCCTGATGCCAGTACACTCCCCTGTCTGCATGCTGTCGCATCCAACCTATGTGTCTGGGTGCGGCTAATCTAACACAAGCCCTGAGTGTCTCTGTGTCTGTGATCCCTTCCTTGCAAGGCCTGAGCTAATGTCAGGCTTTCACAGCTCTTTCCATGGGAACATATATGGGAGAGTCAGGTAAAGGGATCCTCCAAAAAGGGATGTTTCTCTTCTGGGTTGAACATGAGCATGGCCTCTGCTTTTGATCCCTCTCTAGAGCCTGTGCCCTTTCATGCTTCACAAAAGCAAGGATGGGTGTCCAGTGCTTGCCGTCGCCCAGACCTGTACAGAGTGATGCCAGGAACACAATGGTGACCAGCACAGCCTCACACCCAGCCTTCACAGAGCTCCAGTCCAGTGGAGGAATTACATCCTCACCAAACAACGGCATCCCAGAGTGGAGAGGGCCGGGATGGGGGAAGCAAAGGCAAGATTGATTAGGACCTATCTAAACCCAAGGGACTTTGGGAGCCCAGAATGGGCTCCTTATTGGGCCTGGCATGGGAGGTAGGGAGAGTCCCTGATTACGGATGCAGGGCCAGCTTCATGGCAGTGTGACTTGTGCAGTCCCACAGCACCTCACACTTACAGGGGCCCGGTGCTTGGTTGAATGCCCTGCAGTCACCATCACGAAATTCTTAATAATTTTTGAACAAAGGACTCCACATTTTCATTTTGCACTGAGTCCTGCATACTTGAGAAATATACAAAAAGAGCCAGGAGAAGAGAGAGTCTTCCAAGGAGAGAGAACATTGTGTGCAAAACAGAAGAAAGGAAGAGAGCTGGCCGAAGTTCTGGCTGGCTGGAGTACAGGGTGGAAGAAGGGGATAGTGGTGGGTGAGCTCAAGAGGTGGATGGATGCCAGCCGCCATGCTGAGGAGCTGTGACTCCATTCCAGAGGCACTCGGGAGCCACCGGGGAGGGACTGGGTCAGGTCTGGACTTTAGAGAGATCTATCTGTCTATGATGGGGAGTGTTGCTAAGGGGACATGGCAAAGAACAATGTCAGGATAGAAGGCTTGACTGCCTCTGGAAGGGGGCAGTGTGGGCAGGCTTATGAAGGCGCTTGAATACTTGGGTGACAGACACCCCAGTGAGCCAAGAGACTGGTCAGGGAGACTCAAAGCCGCAGGCTAAATCCAGAGCTTCATTTTCACTGTTGGGGCGTGCACAAGAGTAGGTTAATGGATGTCACTGGTAAGTACTTGAAAATCTTTATGTGAGAATTCACATGGATAGGCTGATGAAAGTGAATGCAAAATTGGCAAGAATGGAGAGTATAAAATGTGAGACTTCAAAGGACTTTATTCTGGGTATATTCTGACTTCACCTTTGTGGAACCCCTGGAGTGTACTTCAACCCTCCCCAGTCTCTGGTTAAAACGTCAGATCTTTGGGAACTTCCTCTTCATCCACAGCCCTAAATGCTGTGGCCCCTGGGGCTGGGAACTGATCCCTTTCCTGCTTCCCTAGTCATCTCCTTCCGGGGCGTCACCTCTCCACACAGCCTCATGCTTCCATTTTCCTTCTCTGCTGATGATGCCCACACCCCTGTCCCCAGGGCTGGCCCCTCTCCTAAACCTGGCTTCCCTCAGCTCCCTGGACAGCCCCCAGGCCTCTCACATCCGCTGGATGCCACGCTGGCCTTAGCCTCCTCCAAAACTGCCCCTCTTTCCAGGTGCTGTCTGGGCAACCTCCACTCAGCCTCCTGAGCAGCCCTCGCACTTACACTTCCTCCTTTCTTGGCCCACCCCGTTCTAGCTCTGGCCTCATCCACCTGGGTCCCCGCATCTCCTCCCCCTGGGCTCCTGGCTTCAGTCTCCCGCTCTGGTCCATGGAATCTCCATAGAGCCAAACCTGACCCTCCTCCACATAGAACCCTCTATGGCTCCCTTGGGTTCCTGGGACAGAGTTCCAGCTCAGCCTGGCAGTACAGGCCTTGCCCCCCATCCCTCACCAACTCCCAGCTGCATCTCTAGCATGTTGCCTACCTCAGGCTGGAAGGAAATAAGCACTCCCTTAAAGGCCCACCCTTTTACATACCCACACTGTTCTTTGTGCCCTTGGTGGAGCCTTCCCTCACCTCCTCTGCTTGTGTTGAAGAGCAGGGGAAGGATCTCAAGCAGGTGAGAAATGAAGCATTGAAATAATTCCTTCTTGAATTCTCCCCCTACACTCCCAGCCAAAGGCAAGGGTTCTGGGGGGGTGAAGGGAGCTAGGGCTGCAGGCTCCCAGGACCTAGGGGAGAAGGGGCTGGAAACTGTACCCCAGGTCTCTCGCCTTTCCTTGTCGCCAGCCTTGTCCCTCCCGGATCCTCCACGGAGGGTGCACTGCATTGTTCTCTAGCTCAGGACGTTCTGGAAGGGGGGGAGGGGTCACGTGGAAGCCATTGTCTTCCCTTGGGGAGCTCCACCCCATATTCTCCAGGCCTCTATATCCAGCACATGGTGTCCTCTCCTGCCTGTCACTTCCTCTGTCACTTCTGCAACCTAGGAGTTCAGGTCCCCAGTCCCCTCCTTTCTCAGACACAGAAGTCCAGTGTCTATTCCCCTCCTTCTTCAGAATCTAAGAGTCCAGGCTCCTGGCCTCCTCCTTCCCAGGACACCAAACATTAAAATCTGAAGTCTCTCTGTCCTTGGCAGGCTCAGGAGTCCTATGCCTCCTTTCTTGGAAGCCATGGATTTCTTGCCCACTTCGATTTCCTAATTCACCTCCCCGTATCTGTCCCTCCCCTTCTCTCTCTCTGTCCCTCCCCTTCTCTCTCTCTGTCCCTCCCCCTCTATCCCTCTATCTGCCCCTTCTCCCCACTCCCACCCACATAATTAGACCTCATTACAATCAATGGCACCAGGTCAGAACAGAGCCAGTGCTAATGGGGACATCCGGGTGTTGGCCCAGGAAGGGTGCTGAGGGCCAGGCCCGGGCATCTGGGACTATATATGTCCCCACACTGTGGCCTCCGACCAGCTCCTGCCTTTTCCCCTGAGCCTGAGCCCTTCTCTAGGGTTCCCCTTGTACCCTCTCCTGTTTCTGCAGTGCAAGGGCTGGAGGCGCACTAGCAGGAGAGACTGCACCCACTGTCCCACATCTGTCCATCCCCTCCCTGGCCATGGCTGTCTTTGCACCTGCCCTGCTGTGCCTTGGTGCCCTGGGTGTCCTGTGGGGTGAGTGACCTATGGGGGATGCAGAAGACTGGTGCGCTGGTCTGGCTCTGCAGCAGGGGGCTAGGTGTGCTGGCTGGGGTTTGGGGCTGCCTGGCACGGTTCTGTAACAGAGGATTGGCCATGGTGGAGCTTCTTGGGACAGGGCGCTGGCCAGCTGGAACCAGGGACTCTTTCCATAGATTCTGTGGCAGGAAATTGGCTGAAATGGGTTGTGGGAAAGGGGCTGAGCAGGCCTTTCTGGGGCAGATGGTTTAAAAGAAGCAACATTCTTTACGTTAATATTTACCAGATAGTGTTCGATGGCCTTTACATATATTATCTCATCGAATATTTTCATAGCTCTGCCAAGACCCCCTTTTACAACTGAAGAAACTGAGGTCCAAAGAGATTAGGGACCTTGCCCACGTTGACATGGCTAGTGAGTGGCAGTCAGGATTAGAACCTGATGTATTTGGCCTCAAAATCCAAGCTTATGCTGACGCCCTCCTTCACTCTCAGGCCCTACGGCTGCAGTTGTGGATTTCCAGGGCCGTTACTTCATCACGGCTTTCTTGGAGAATGGGGGTGCCGACAAGCCCAACTTCCGGCTGTACGTGTCGACGCCGCCAAAGGGGCCCCCGACGGCCGTGCAAGTGCGGGCGCACCCGGTGGGGGGACCGCCCTTTCGGCGCGCGCTGAGCCTGAAGCCAGGCACCACCGCGTTGGTGCGGCTGCCCGACGCCGTGGAGCTGCGGGGCTCGCGGCGGGCGGCGGGCGGAGCGGTGCGCTTAGCAGCCTCGCGGCCGGTGGGAGTGACAGTGGTGAACGCGCGTGGACGCGCCTCCCTAGACACGGCACTGGCGCTTCCGCGCCGCCTGCTGGGTACTCGCTACGTGGTGGTGACGCCGTCGCTGCAGCCCCACGACCGGCACAAGGAGTTTGCGGTGGTGGCCGGCGCTTGGCCCACGCGCCTGCGCCTCACGCCTCCGGTGCCCCTCTTGCTGGATGGCGTCGAGCACGCTGCCGGCAGGCCCCTCCTCGTGCACCTTGAGCCCTTCCAGGCGCTGCAGGTGCAGAGCGCAGGTGACCTGTCGGGCACCCGCGTCGTGGCCACTCATCCCGTCGCGCTGCTTGCTGGCCACAGTTGCCTGCAAGCGAGAGATAAGGCCTGTGGCCACGTGTCCGAACAACTGCTGCCCCAAGATTACTGGGGCCGCGTCTACGCCGTGCCCCCGTTCGCGCCCGCGGCTCCCGGCCCCCGAGATCATGTGTACGTGGCTGCTGACAGTTTGGGTAGCCTGAGCTTCTGGGGGGGCGGTGCCAAAGGGGCGCGAGCTCTGGGCCTCGGAGCCGTGCTGCACTTCGCGGTGGACCCAGTGCGCCCCCTGGTGCTGCGCTCCTCCGCCGGCCTGCAGGTGCTGTTCCTGGCGGCGGCCGCGGCCCGCGAGGGGGTCTCCTACAATCCCTTCTTCGCTCTCTTGCCCCCGGTGGACGCGTTCAGCCGCAGCTTCGCGCTCACCGCACAGCCGGGCTTTTCCAACGTGGCGGTGCTCGTGGCGCCCGAGCCCACCCCAGTGCTCCTAGATCGGCAGCCGCTGCCCAACCTGCGCTGGCACCTCATCCCCGGCGGCCCCGAGCCGCATCTCCAGCATTCTGGTCAAAGCCAGGCCCCCACTCAGGGTTTCGCCTGGACTGAGGTGGCATATGGGCCTGGGCAAGGAGTAGTGCACTTCCTGGAGACTCGCGGGACGCCCGTGGGCGTGCTTAGCTTCGGCACCGCCCCGGGGGCCGGCTTCGGGACCCAAGCCATGCGGCAACCAAGCGTGGCTGAGCAGCACTCAAGCCCAAGGCAATCAGAAGGTGAGCAGGCGATGGGATTCCAGGAGATCAGGGGCGGGCGAAATCGTAACACTACCTTCAATTGCTAACATAGCAGCCAGAGAGGCAGTTTTTTAAAATGAAAATCACTCCCTCCTCCACTCAGAATCTTTCCATGAAATTATGATTACACCCAGCTAAAGCAAAGTCCTTACAGTGTTTTATGTGGCCCCATACAGTCTGCTCTCATTACCTTTCTGATCTCGTCTCTTCTCACTCTTGCCCTTCCCTCACTCCGTTCCAGCCACACTAGCCACCTTACTTTCTTCTCCCTGCTCCAGGGCCTTTACACTGTCTCCATGATGTCTTTATTATGGCTCCCTCACCTCCTTCAAGTCTTTGCTCAAATGCCACCTCCTTACTGAGCTCAAACTGACCACTCCATTTAAAATCATCGTTCCCCATCCCCTACAAACTCTAGCCCTTCCCTGATTTCTTACACAGCTCATATCACTTTCCGTATACTTACTTAGTCTTTTTCTCTGCCACCCATTAGTTCCTTGAGTTCAATGCTTTTTTATTTTAAGTATGTTCTAAGATATACAATTAATTGTGCAATTTTAAGGTATACAGTCTGATGAATTTTGGCATATTATATATATATATATTCATGTAACCATGACCTAGATAAAGCTATAAAATATTTCCATCACCCCAACTAGCTCCATGAGGTCAGATTTTTACAAAAATATTTTGTTTACTGTAGAATCACCAGCTCCTACAGTGCCCAACCCTCAGCAAATATTTGTGGAATGAATAATAATAGTTATAAGTTGTTAAATGTGTACCAAATAATATGCCAGGCACTGGGCTCAGAAAGGCAGTTATCCTTGAAGGTCATTAGCTCTTTTTCTTTGCTACAGTGTAAAATGTGAACAGTGGGGTCGGGGGAAAGGATAAAATAATGGGTGTTTGACCTACCCATTAGTCTTTGAGTTGACTGTATAACAGTATGTAATAGTTCCTTTTTCCTGGAGAGGAGAAGGGCTAGAGGTCAAATCTTTTGCCAAGTTCACACAGCTAGAAAGTGGCAGAACCAGGATTTGAACACAAATCCACTTGCTTCCAGAGCACAAGTTCCTAACCTTCTTTTTTGTTTTGTTTTGTTTTGTACTGCTTCATACAGGCTTAGAAATATCCTCTCTCTTTCCTCTCACCTCCCTGGTCTCCCATTGTTTTTCCAGACTGGAAGAGATTGAGTTGGGGGAGCTCCTAATTCCAGGGTTACAGGGTAGCATACGGTATTCAGAACCATGGTCAGCGTCCAGCTACTCTGTCTAAGCAAAGCACCGCCCTATGGGTCCCCACCAGCCTCTTTGCCAACAGCCTGAGAGAGTTTTGAGTTTGCAGCTGCCTCTTGGTCAGTGTGTAGTTTTGGAAGGGGATTTCTTGCCTTTAACCTTCAACTGCTTCCTCTATAAATAGGGATAATAAAGAGACCTGCCTCCAAAGTGACCAAGAGGAATACATTGTATAATGTGCATACATTATATATAAAAACATCTACCACTTAGCTCATAAGCCCCTTCTTGGAAATGGGGTGATGGGGTGACTACATTCCCACAAAGCGCGCTGGCACACACGCACACACGCACACATGCGCGTGCATACACACACGCACACACACACACACACACACACAATTCTTAAGGCTGCCAGACGTGGCAAGCTGGAAGTCCTCACTGGCCCAAATCGACCCACAGATGTGTTTAGATTTACTGGCACACAGATTTTTAAATAATTAATATGGTATCTTTAGATGGAGTGTGTGCTCTCCAGCTCATCAAAGCCCTATTCTGTATCCAGCACATTGTGCTGACCATTTCTGTATTGTTCTTCAGCCCCACCCTTCTCTTTCTTCTGATATAGGCCCACTTCATTTTAGATTTGGGACCCTGATAGCTTATGAATGTTGAGTATCCAGTGCCAGGGACCCTGGAGGCCTAGAGCATAGAGGCAGAAAAGGGATGAGGCCCAATGCCAAGATCTAGTTCTATTGCATCATTTCATCTCATCTCATCTCCAGATATTCTGAGTGAGGAAGATCTGAACCCTCCCACAGAATCCTATCCCCTCCTAGAGTCTTCCCTGGTGATGCCTCTCCAGTTCCTACGTTCCTGTAAGGACCATGCATGCTCCGACGGGACCACATGCCACCTTGTCAAGCACAAACCTGCGTGTATGACCAGCACCAAGACCACATTTGGGTCCGATATCGTGTTCAGTTCCAAGACAATATCTCCGAAGGACTCCAAAACATTGTCCATCTCCATCTCTAAAACTACGGAAGTGACCAAACCAGGATCAGAGAGGACACCTGAAGTAGAACCAGGGCTTGTAGCTGTGACCTTGGCTTATCCAGGGTTTGCACAAGGGACTTTGAATGAACCTCAGCCTGAATCTATAGCTTTGGTTGAACCAGAACCTGGATTTCTGTCTGTAAAAGAACCAATACCTGAAACCCTGGCTGTGGCTGAACCAGCACCTGTACCTTTCCCCCTGACAATGCCCATAGCTAAACCAGAGTCCAAACCCAAGACAGTGTCTGGGTCTAGGTCAGAAACTGTCTCAGTGGCCAAGCTAGGACTTAAGGTGATGGCAGGGACTGAACCAGGCTTAGGGCCTGTGACTATGGCAAAACAAGAACTTGAAATTGTGTCTGGGTCCAAAATGGTGTCTTGGGTCAAATCAGAGACAGTGAGTGTCTCTAGGAAAGGGCAGGGGGGCATCACAGGAGGTACCTGCTGGTCTTCCGGACTACCATACATCTACACTTTTGATGGCTACTCTTTCCCTGTGCCTGGGGGATGTACCTACCTCCTGAGCCATTGCCCTCAGGCCCTACCCAGTGGCCTCCCTGCCTTCCAGCTGTGGATCACATGCTCTGGAGGGAGGCAGCCCATGCGCTTTGTCACAATGCGCATCTTTGGCATCACCATCACTGCTGTCAAGCATGAGTTCGGCTTTGTCCGGGTAAGAATAATTATGTATGGAATCCTGGGCAACTGTATCCTTCTCTGTCCCTCATTTTTGCCAACTCTACAGTTGAGGCAATTGTATATGTCCACAGTCCCTTATCCAAAAGTCTTGGGGCCAGGTGCATTTCAGATTTTAGAGTTTCAAATGGTCATACCATGCAAATGCCATATGTCATATGATAATCCCAATGGGTGCCACATAATTACAAACATTAATATCTCCGCAGTGAAATGTCCGAATATTCACACTAACTGGGATAAATTAAGACCATAAGCAGCCATGCCATGAGTTCAGGTGAGTTCTTGCTGCCAATTACATTTTAACATCAAACACACAAAACATCTTTCAGTCTTTAGGCCACTTTTGCATTTGGGGATTCGTGGATAAGGGATTATGGGTCTCTAGCCTTACCTTAATAGGTTCCTATGAGGTGAAAATGAGTTAACATATGAAAGGTACTTGGAACAGAATTCATCTCATGGTAAGTGTCATATGAGGTGGGTTTGCTATGTTTATTGTCCCCGAACACTGACAACTGGAACCTCTAAATTCTGTGAGCTTTGTACATATCCTAGGACCACATGCAGGTATGGACACTGGCATGTCCACAATTTCTCCTCGGGGAAGGTTTGGAGGCATTGCTCTGATTGGAAGTTTGTGAGGACTAGACTACATTTCATCAGGGTTGCTACAGAGAGCAAACCAATGAGGTCATGGATATACTAAGCCACTCCTGCACCAGTTTAGAAAGACAGTGGACTCTAGAACCTAATGGCTTGAGTTCAAATCCCAGCTTGACCACCTGTTATCTGTATGACCTTAGGCAAGTTATTTAACTTCTCTGAGCCTTAGTTTCTTCATCTGTGAAATCAGGATGATACAAAGACCTAATTCATCGGACTGTGGTGTAGATTAAATAGGCTAATATGGGGCACCTGGGTGGCTCAGTCGGTTGGTCGAGTGTCCAACTCCGGCTAAGGTCATGATCTCACAGTTTGTAGGTTCAAGCCCCACATCAAGCTCTGCACTGATAGTGTGGAGTCTCCTTGGGATTCTCTCTTTCCCTCTATGTCTGCCCCTCCTCTACTCAGGCTTTCTCCTCTCTCTCTCAAAAATAAATAAATCTCTTTAAAAAACATTTTAAAAAATAGGTATGGAAAGCTCAGAAGTATATGATGCTAAGACCTGATGCATGAGCCATGATGCTCCATACTCTCCTCCACACACCACTTAGGAGTCCACCCTGCCACTGAGGAGTCAGCCGTTCCCCAAGTGTTCTTATGGCTCCCCAGAATCCAGCACCCCAACCCAGGTATCCAGGACCTTCAAATTCTCAGAGCCTCAAATTTATACTGTCATCAAATAAGCCCCCACTTCCCAAGGACCTAACACTCCTGAGTTTCTTCACCAACTAAGGAATTTTTTTAATGTTTATTTATTTATTTATTTTGAGAGAGAGAGAAATGGCCTGCAGGTGAAGGACAGAGAGAGGAGAGAGAAATAATTTTAAGCAGGTTCTGTACTGTCAATGTAGAGCCCAACACAGGGTTCATCATGAACCGTGAGATCACAACCTGAGCCAAAATCAAGAGTCAGACGCTTAATGGACTGAGTCACCCATACACCCTGGAATGTTTTACTAGTATGTAAAACAGACCTTGTATAAGGCACTGAGGACATATCAGTGACTAAGATAGACAAAATCCTTGTTCTCATAGTACTTATATTCTAGCAGAGAGATATCAACAATAAATATAAGTTAATTATGTAGTATTTTAGAAGGTGGTACATGCTAAGGAGGAAAACATGGAGCAGGAAAGTGGCATTAGGATGTCTGAGAGTATAGTCTTAAGTAGGAGGGCCTCTCTAAGAAGATGAAACTTGAGCCAAGTCTTAAAGGAAGTGAGGGAGAGAGCCATGTGTGTATCTGAGAGAATTCTAGACAGAAGGAACAGCAAATGCCTAAAGCAAGAATCTGACAGGCATGTTAGAGGAACAGCAAGAAGTCCAGGCTGAAGTGGAGGGATTTTGGTACAGATGAGAGTGAGAGACCATGGGGGTAAGATTGCAACACCTTTGTCTTTTACTCTGTGTAAGGTGGAAGCCAAGGAAAGGTTGTGTGCAGAGGAGGAATGAAATGCCACTTGGGTGCTAACAACATCCCTGTGGCTGCCCTGTAGAGAACAGACTATGGGGCTTGTGCAGGATGCACTGAGAGACCAGTGAGGAGGTCGCTGCAATAGTCCAGGCAGGAGATGATGGTTGGACCAGGGTGGAGGCAGTGAATGAGAGTAAAAGGTGAGTTGGTAACCTTCTTGGTGAACTGACACAAAAAATGGAAGTCCAGTCCACATGACCTGGAAGCTCTTGGTGAAGGATCTTGGTAATTGGGGGAAAGATACTGGGGTCCTGGCTGAAGGCTCTCCTATTAACTGGAGGCTCCTTAGTAGAATTACTTATCAAGATTCCTGAAAGGAAGCCTTCTGAGTTTTGCGTGAAGTCACATCTGGGTACTGGAAACAAGACTCCTGGTTAGTGCATCGAGTGACCTTCCAAACAGGACAATGTCTCCAAACATTCCCTGAGAAGAAATTGCAGACATGCCAGTGGCTACATGTGGTCCTAGGATGTGTCCAAAGCTCAAAGAATTTGGAGGCTCCAGATGCCCATGTTAGGCGACAATAAACACAGCAAACCCTCCTCACTTGGACTCTGTTCCAAGTTCTTTTCATATGTTAACTCATTTCCTCCTTACAGCCCCCAGGCCCCCACTCCCTCAGTATCTCAACATCCAACCCCTCAGCTTCCATCCCTTACCCCTCCTCAAATGCTTAGGAATGCACCCTTTCTCTGATGATGCCTGCTCTTGGGTCACCCCTGCAGGTGAACCAGCAGCGGCTTAGGCTGCCAGCAACACTGCACAACGGGAGGCTGCAGTTGTATTTCCGCAGCTCAGAACTATGGGCAGAGGCAGCTCTGGAGCAAGAGGCACCCGCACTGCGCCTAGTGTTTGACTGGCAGCATGCACTGTCTCTGCAAATAACTGATGGCTACCGTGCACACGTGGTGGGCCTGTGCGGCAACTTCAACAGTGACCCGATCGATGATGTGGGTGGTCCAGACCTGCGTGCCTTCTTGCACACTTGGGCCCTGCAGCCGCCTGATGACCCATGCCACTCCCTCTGGGCTGCTCCCTGCACCAAGCCAGCATCCCCACCAGAGACCCCAGGGCCCTGCGCCATCCTGGCGGCTCTGAACGGGCCCTTTAGCCACTGCCACAACGTGCTGCGTCCTGAACCCTTCGAGATCAGCTGCAGTGCTTGGATCTGCCCCTTCCCCAACCACAGATCTGCTCTTTGCTTGATGCTCCAGGTCTATGCACACGCATGTCAGCGCCTGGGTGTCAGCATCAACTCCTGGAGATCCCAGACTGGCTGCCGTGAGTGACCCTTTGATGGGAAAGGCTATGGGCTACTGAGGAAGGGGATTCTGGGACTTAGGGGTCACACTCCTTGATGCTGACTGGAGTTGATTCCTAGGGTAAGGATGCAGGGTCCCTGGGATGGGGACTGAGGGAGCTCCAGAGGCAGGGTTCCTTGGGTTTGGTGATAGAGACTCCTCCACCCAGTGGTGAGATTTCTGGTTTCTGGGGGCTGGAACCCCTAGGTCTTGGGATCAGGGATCTTTGGGTTCTGAGGGTGAAGGCTTCCAGGCCCTACAGTCCAGAATTAGTTAATTCTAAAAGACAAGATTCCTGGATTTGGTGTATGGAGAAGAACTCTGGGTGAGGAGGACTCCAGGGTCTAGGTGAGAGTTCTGTGTCCCAGGGCCAGACTTTTAGGTTCTGAAAGAGGATTTCTGGTTTCTGATGATAGAAACTTCTTTACTCTGTGAGATGAAGATTGCTGAAAAGCCTCCATTCTAGGGGATGAGGACCCCCAGGATCCTGGGCACAACTCCTGGAAAATGAGGGCAGGAATGTCTCCATTCTAGGGGTGGCTAAATATTTAGGTCTCTGGAACCAGACGGGGAAGTCCTGATGTAAACACTCCTTCCCCTCCGTCTTCCTCCCCTCTTCCCCCCAGCTATCGAGTGCCCTTCAAACAGCCATTATGAGTCATGTGGCTCCTCCTGCCCAGAGACATGCTTGGGCCCGTTGGGAGCGTCCTGCCCTCTGCCCTGTGGGGAGACATGCACCTGCGATGTTGGCTATGTTCGCAGCGGCCCGGCCTGCGTCCTCCAGCGCCCAGGGCCTGGCGGCTGTGGCTGCTCGCACCAGGGACATCTGCTGGCACCAGGCGAGACTTTATGGGAGGGTGTGGGCTGCACACGCCGCTGCCTCTGCCCAGCCTCAGGAGGGAGCGTGATCTGCACTGAGACGGGCTGCAGACCAGACGAGCGCTGCATTCTGTCACATGGCCTGCGCACATGTGTGCCCTCGAGCATGGCCACATGCACGGTGGCCGGCGGAGGCCACTACATCACCTTTGATGGGCGCCGTTTTCGCTTCCCTGGCTCTTGCATGTACCTGCTGAGCGGCCTCAGTTCTCCAGCATCACAGGAGCTCACTGACTTCCGTGTGCTCCTGGGCACTGGTCCTGATGGTGTCCCGAGTAGCCTCGACGTGCATGTGTCTGGATGCCACCTGAGGCTGGACCCCAAGGAACCCGGTCGTGTCCTGGTGAGAAAATCCTAGCCCTGCCCACACATACACCTTATGGCCTCTGACCCAGAGTCCTCACCTCAAGACTCCCAAACCTGATCCTAAGTCCCCCCTAACCTCACCCTAGGGCCATCCCTTGAGTTTTTGTCCTATGATACTGGACCCTAAATCCAGTATCTCTTACCTCCTCCCTCTTGCCCTATGATCTCTGACCCAGCCGCCTAACTTTAACCACCTCCCAAAACTAACTCCCAAATTAGAACTCAAGCCTTAACACTTTCGGAGCAAACCATAAATCCAGAACCTGCTTCCCCAGTCCTCCAGAATTTCTCGTGGCAAAGGAGAAGAAGTTGTGGTGTTGTTGGAAAGGCTACTTGGAAGGCATGTGCTAGGTGCCAATGTAATAACACATAATGCAGGGGCCTTTTAAGGTAGATACAATTGGCATTACCATTTTCCAGATAAAGAAACTGGCCCAGAGAGGTAAGGCCTTTGGCCCAAGGTCACACAGCTGATAGATACCAAAGTTGGTATTTAAACCTTGGCATTTTGGGCTTCAGAGTCTCTTATGCTGTCTCTGTAAATCATCAAAAAAATACATGACCTCAACTACTCGTTTGTGAAACCTAATTCCAAGTTCCTAATGGCTCTGACACCGCTTCAATGTGACAAATTTTCTCATCACAGTAGGAAAGACAAATAAAAGATAGGGGCACTGGGAGAGGAGCTCTGGGGCTGTGAGGATGAGTATTCACGAACCACGGAGGACAGGACCCAGACACTGTCAGTTACTTTCCCTCTGTGGTTTACCTTGGCCATACTTTTAATTGATTACTGAATTACCATTTTTAAATGAAGAACGCTGTACTTACGGTATCTCTTGAGAAGCCAGAAGCCCTGGCAACTAGTCTACTATTCTCATGGCCACCCATGTTCGGGACTTCCCTCTCTAGCAAGGGGCTCATGCTTTCTCTCTAGTTTCTCACAGTCCCCAGCACATCCCACCCTCTCCACTTTACTCATTTAGTTATTTGCCCGGCCCCTGAATGCATGTGAGTGAGGACCAGGTTTTATGCTTTTCCTGGGACCAGGGGCCTAGCCCTGACTACAGCTTTATGGGTGGACCCTGATCCCAGAACCCAAGACCCCTCTGCTACCCCCAAGGAACACTGCCTGCCTCAACACATGTGAGGAACAATTACAAATCCTTACTTGATCCTTACAACAATTCTTTTCAGTGCTTATTATTTCTCTCATTTTACAGAGAACTTAAACAAATTGCCCAAGTGAGACAGCTAAACAAACCAGGAGCCAAGATTTGAGCCCAGACAACTTGGCTTCAGAGTCAAAGGGCACTTAATTACCACACGTCACCATCCTGACACATGTAGTTACTGAAATTGGACCATATGGAGCTGCCAGTATTTGATGTTTTTTTTCCTACAAATGTGGCAGTTTCATATAGTTCAACCTAAGTGTTTGAGACCAATAGTCCTGGCCAAGAGTGTCCTGGAACAAAAACTCCCAGCCTTGACTCGAGATTTCTAGAACCTTCATTGTGAGCGCCAGTACACCAGAGCTTTCAGTCCTGATTCTGGGATCTTGAAACCTCAGTCCTGACCCAAGAATCCCATTTATTTGTTCAACAATCACTTATTGAATACCTACTGTGTTCCAACCACTATTCTAAGTTACATGTGTTAACTAAATTTTAGACCCAACTCTACTCCCAGTCCTGAGCAATAAACCCAATCCAGGAATTCCAAACCCCCAACTCTCAACGCTTACAAACCCTCACCGCCAATTCTTATACATCCCCAGCTCCAGATGCTGTGGGCAAATATGGTTAGACCATGGACAGCAGCCTCAACATTTATATATGCTATGGACACCTCCCTGCCCTGAACCATTTGCATAGTACCCTGAAGCCCCTGCCATACCTAGAAATCCCAGCGTCCCTAGGACTCTACAGCCTAATGTGACCTATGAGCCTCATTCATTCATCCATGCATTAATTCAGCAAATATTTATTGAACAAACACGTGCCAGACACGGCACATGTGTCACTTTCAGAAGCTGTGGCTTTCAACTCCTCAAATTTGATCCAGGAATACTATAGCCCCAAACCCCAGAATCCACAGTTCTCACCATCCCAGTATTTGTTGGAAAAAGTATCAGTACTGTGGATAGCATCAAGCTTTTATTTGTTGGGGTGGGTGTGGTCATTGTAGACAGACCCCTAGACTTTCAACAAGGCCTTCTGGGGGTCCTGCTATTCTACTCTCACCTAGGGACACTGGCATCCTTGGTACTGCTGTAGGGTCCCTAGAGCCCCCAGCTTGACATACCCTCTTTGCACAGGTGAATGGTGACTGGCAGAATCTACCATTCCAGGCTCTGAGCAACAATACATTCATCTTTCGCCATGGCTGGGACACTGTGGTCAGCTGCCCCTTTGGTCTGCGTGTGACCTATGCCCCTGGGATCCGTGTAGTACTGGATCTTCCAGCAGCATATGGGGGCCATGTGATGGGGTTGTGCGCTGACTACAATGGGGATCCCATGGATGACCTCCAGGTGCCTGGAACTGTGCTGGGCACCAAGCTGCCTGAGGATGCACTGGCCTGGGCCTTTGGCCATAGATATTTGGTGGGTTCCTCGACTGGGTGCCTGGATGCTGCTGACAAGATGCCACCACTGCCGCCATCCTGCGTCACCCTGCCAACCACCAGCACCCCAACCCACTTTGCCCACCCTTGTGATATCCTCTTGGACCCCCTGGGGCCCTTCCAGCTGTGCCATGAGATGCTAGCACCAAGACCTTATGTCCAAGATTGCATGGTGGATGTATGCCTGGGCACTGGACCCTGCCCCATGCTCAGCCTCTACTGTGAAACTTGCCAGCTGCTGGGTGGCCAAGTCTTCCCGTGGAGGAATTCAAGCCTGTGCAGTGAGTGCCTAGAGCTTCAGTCCAGCCTCTCCTGCTCATCTGGGGAACCTGACTCCACTCCCGACTGAGATTCAGTTCCTTGGCTGTTGCTCATCCCAGGGTGCCAGCTCCTCCCTGCACAATGGGTCCCTGAGACCCTGTACTTCCCACTGCACCAGCCTTCAGCCATCCCTCCACTTCTCACCAGACCCTCAACCTTTGCCCGTCCTAAAGTGTCAGGCGTACTCTGATTTAAGTCCAGCCCCAGTTCTTATCCTTTTCTCTTCTCAGCCCTAACTATGGTCCAACTCTTCAGCCTTTATCTCGCAGGGCTCAGACCTGTTCATGGTCTGGCCCCTAAGTCCTTACCAGTCCCAAGCTCTACACATTAGCTATGTCTCTGATTCATGTTTAATCACTTGGTCCTTAGCTACCTGAAGGTCCCTGCAGCTCTGCCCAAGTAGAGCTTTACCCCTGAGGGCCCCAGATGCCCCATCCTAGCCCCAGGGTTAGGAAGTGGGACTCCCAACAGCCACAGGCCGCGAAGTAACCCTCCATTCTTACTTGTTCCACAGGCCCGCTGTGCCCTGCACACTCGCACTACACGCTGTGCGCTCCGGCTTGTTCCGTCACCTGCTCGGGGCTGGAGCCACCGCCCGGCTGCGATGGCGCCGGGCGCTGCCGCGAGGGCTGCGTGTGCGACGCGGGCTTTGCGCTGAGTGGCGCTGTCTGCGTGCCCACCGCTCAGTGCGGCTGCCTGAGCGCCGGCCGCTACTTGGAACCCGGCGCGCCGCTGCCGCCCCCTTACCCCGCGACCGGTCGCTGCTGCCGCTGTCACCCTGGCGGCCGGGTGGCCTGTAAGCCCTGCCGCGCGGCTCGGGGCGGCCCAGGCCTCTGCCTTGCCACACACGGACTCTATTACCGCACCTTCGACGGCACCACCTTCCACCTCCCGGGCGCCTGCACCTATTCGTTGGCGGGCACGGGCACGGGCCGCCTTCGGGGTGTGAGGCCCTTCGAGGTGGAGCTGGAGAAAGGCCCACGGACGCCCGAACTCGGCCGCGTGCTGCTCCGCGTGCATGGCCACCGCTTCGGCCTAGACTGGGAGGACTGGGGACACATCACGGTGAGCCCTTCCGGTCATCTGCCTTTCAGCTGCCTGCAGTCTCTGTGCTGACCCGCTGCCTATTGCCTTCCGACGCCCTCCTCTCCCCGACAACCTCATTTCCACTCTCCTCCCCCTTCTTCCTTCTCCACTTCCTCCCTCTCTCTGCCCCTTCCCCTTTCAATTCCCCTCTCAGTAGCTGGGTCTGCATATTTCTGTTCCATGCTGTTCAGGCTGTCTCTCCATCTTCCCTCTGCCTCTCTCTCTCTACCACCCGTGCCTACACCCCCCCTGTCTCTCTCTCCCACCCCCCAGTCTTCATCTCTCCTCTCTGCCTTGTTTCCTCCTCCACCTGGATCTCCATGCGCCCACTCAGGCTCCACCTCTACCATTACCTCTTCCCAATGCCCACCTGCCCACCTCTTCCCTGACCCCTGCTCCACAACAACCCCCCCCCATCCCCCTGCCTCACCACTGCCCTTCCTCTCCAGCTCTCCCCTTCTTTTTCTCTCCAGAGTGGTCCCTCCTCTTCTCTCCTCCTTCTCCAGCCCCCACATCTCCTCCCTCTTCTTCCCCAGCTCTACTGCCCCAACCCCCAGGTCCGCGGATGCCCTCAGGTCTCTCTCAGGTCCTTGGGTAAGGAATTTGCACCCCAGGCGCACCTCACTACTCTCCTTCCCCTCTCCAGGTCTCCCCACACCTTCCCACTGTACCCACGCCCAAGCACTGCCTTGAATGCCCCTGACCTTGACCCCTCTCCTTCACCCCAGCAGTCCCTGCCCTCTCTTCCCCTGTTCTGGCGCACCACGTCTCTTCGCCTTGCACGCGCTCTCCGCACCGCTCCACCCCGCTGGTCTTCTCCCAGTCCTTTCGGACCCGGACCTCCCCCCCTCACTCTACGTTGTCCCCCCCCGCCCCCGCCCGCAGGTGGACGGCGTGCGGCGCTGCTTGCCGTTCGCGCTGACCAGGGGCAGGGTGCGCGCCTTCGCGCGCGGCTCAGCGGTGGTGCTCGCGGTGCGCGGAGGCCCGCGCCTGCTCTTCGGGCTCTGCTGCCACCTGAGCGTGGAGCTGCCTCCGGCCTACCGCGGCCTCACACGCGGCCTCTGCGGCAACTTCAACGGCAACGCGGAGGATGACCTGCAGCTGCCAAGGCCCGGGCCCTGCGCCGCGCCGCGTCCCTGCCCGGGTTCGGGCTGTCTACCCGCCGCCGAGGACGCGGGCGCAGCGTGGCGTGGCGCTTGCGGGCTCCTGCGCGACCCCAGCGGCCCCCTGGCCCCCTGCCACGCATTCCTGCCGCCGGAGCCCTTCTACCAGGCCTGCGTGGCCGACAGGGGCCGCGCCCGCGGAAACCACAAAGTGCTCTGTGCCTTCCTGCAAGCCTACGTGGCTGCCTGCCAGACGGCTGGGGCGGATATGCGGCCCTGGAGGGCTCCCAGCTTTTGCCGTATGTCCCCTATAAGGAGCTTTCAGAGCCCCGGGTGGGGTCCCTGGGCGGGAGAATGGTCTGGCCTTCAGTCATAACGCAGGTGTTAGTTGAGGACCTACTATGTGTCAGGCCTACGCTAAAGATACAGTGCCAAACAGGAGAGAGTCCCATACACATTATGGTTGGGAAAACAGATTTCATTTTGTCCCTTAGGTAACATTTACAGAGCACTCACTCAGTATCAGGCGCTGTGTTAAAACTGTCCCTGGACCAGCAGCACCGGCAATACTCAGGGCTTGTTTACAACGAAAGACTTGCCCTGCCCCAGACTTAATCAGAAACTCTGGAGTGGGACCCACCAACCTGTTTTAACAAGCCCTCCAGGAGACCTAGATGCAAGGCTAGGTCTGAGAACCTGTTTTCCGTGCTTGAAGTCAGCCCACTCCATCTTAGAACTGTTCTAGGAGATGAGGGATAATGGTCTGCCTCCTGCAGTTAAGGACACCAGAGGCACAGAGAACCCCCCAGATCTCACAGCCAGTAGGGGGCAGAACTGGCCTTTCCACCTGGCTCCAGAATCTCTCTCTCACCCACTGTGCTATATAGTGTCTGCTTCTCCAATGATAAAGTAAAAATAGTTCCAGTAATAACATGAAAAGAACAGCTGACCTTACCGAGAGACCTTACTTGGTGCTAAGCCCTCAAGTCTCCCAACAGCCCCATCAGGGAAGTACATTTTATGGATGAGGGAACCCAAGTTGTAGGTGGTTAAGGAATTTGCCCAGTATCACTCACCTAGAAAGTGACTTAGCTAGCATCTGAATATGTGTTCATTTAACACATTCTCATCAACTTCAAGTTTCTATGTCTACATGTATCCTCCACAATCTACATGGACTCTCGGCCCCACCTTAATTTACCATTTTGGCATCAGTGTCTCTCTCTCCCTGACCTCTTTCTGCCTCTAGGTTCAAATGTTCCTGGAGGGAATCTGTTTGGCTTGCTCTTAACTTACAGACCAAAGGCCACCCTCACCTCTGTCTGTCATGGTCATTTATCCAGCCCTGACCCAACCAGCTGGTTATGGGCAGACAATGTGGCCACTGTATTCAGCAGGACTCTTAACAGCGATGTCAGAATCCTAGCTCAAACTGAGGCAGAGAAAGAATGAATGATTCGGGGTTACATATAACCGCAAAGACTGAGGATATTTCTTTCTATCTTCAGGCTAAGCTAGATTAAGAATGTTCAACTGCAGTTTTTAAAAAGTCCATTTTTCTCCTTGTCCATCTTGTTCTTCCCTTTCATCCTCTCTCTGTGTTAGCTTTACTCTCAAGTAGATTCTCCTCTTGTGGTAGCAGCAAGGCTTTGGCAACTTCAGGCTGACAATTCTACCAGCTTCAATGCCTTTGCAAAAATGTAACATCCTTTTCCCAGTGGCCCCAGCTAAAGTCCCAGGCTCACCACCCAAGGCTTCGCCTGTCCAATTATTGAGACCCAGAGGAGGAAAGAATAATCTGATTAGCCAGCCCCAGGGTTCTCTACACAACCCTGGAACCTGGATGTGAAATCACCTCAATCCACATGTTTAAAGTAAGGATGAGTAGTTTCCAAAAGGCAAGTGGAGATTATTATTGTCAGAAGGGCAGTGAGGCCAAGAAAAGACCTCCACCACTAGAATCTACTGACAGGTTCCTTACGGACCCAAACAAGCAGCATAGGAGATAGGATCACTTGGTGGTTCAAGTAATGGTCAACCTTTTCAGCAGGGGCTGGGATTGGGGGGGAAGACCCCCTAAAAGACAAAGGGCAGGGAAGCCACGTTAGTCATATCTAGGATACACTTAAGCAGCCAGCACGCTGCAGAGTATGCAGACACTGTTCAGTCACTGCTGGTTGTTACTGCTGGTAGGATTAATCTAAGGGAGAGGTCTTCCAGGAACGATGCAATCTAAGGGTGCTGGGTAAGCGGAGGGCAGGCCCCTGGCTTGCCTGAGTCTGACAAGCCACCTCTCCACAGCCATGCGGTGCCCCCCCCACAGCCACTACAGCCTGTGCGTGAACCCCTGCCCCGCGACCTGTCCAGGTGTTCAGGAGGTGGTACAGCTTCCCACTCCCTGCGCCGAGGGCTGCGAGTGCGATGATGGATTCTTCCCAGCCAGGGGTGACTGCGTCCCTGTGGACCACTGTTCTTGCTTCCACAATGGCCAGTACTTCCCTGTGAGCATCCTCTTGGGCCCTTGTTAGAGATTCGTTCTACTCTGCCTCTCATCTCAGAACCTTTGGCTACGCCTTCCCTTCAATACCACCTCACCTTTCACCGCCCCTCCCTTCCTCCACAGCCTGGCCAGACGGTCCTCGTCAGGAATTGCTCCTCCTCCTGTACCTGCCAACTAGGGGAGGGTGTGGCCTGTGTCCCCTTCAGCTGCCCCCTGGAGGAGGTCTGTGGCATCACAGATGGAGTCCTAGGCTGTCAATTGCAAGGTGCCCAGGGCTATGGTCTGAAGGGTCAGGGGTCAGAAACTGGGGCATGACTCCTGCATCCCGGGAAGGAGGGGACTGGTGACCCAGACTCCTGGGACTCATAGGTCCCTGTCTCCTCTCCCCCCCACAGCCACCTTGGCCCCTGCCCTGTGCTCTGCGGCCCCACCACTGGTTTCCCCACCATTGCTCCCCAGTCCCAGTCCCCAGTGCCCAGAAAACTCCCGCTTTGTTCCATGTGGGTCTGCATGCCCAGCCACATGTGCCAACCCCTCAGCCCCAGACCATTGTAGCCACCCCTGTGCTCCTACCTGCCAGTGCCTGCCTGGCTACCTGCTGCAGGACGGCCAGTGCATGCCCCCTGCGCACTGCCCCTGCTTCCTGCACCAACGCCGTACTTTCTGGACAGACAACTGTACTCAGCACTGCCACTGCCCAACCCTCGGGGCCCCGGTGAGCAAGCTTCCCCAGTGTTGGCCTGACAAGTGCCAAGGTCACTGCAAGGCCTTCATGGGTGGCTGGTACCAATGCCTGTCAGCCCAGTCCCCACCCAATCCCACTGTCCTGGAGAAGCCACTGGTCTGCACTGCCTCTGGAGACTTCTACTTCCACACATTTGGAGGAGCTCACTATAAATTCCCTGGCTCCTGTGTCTATCGCCTGGCGGGTCTCTGTGGCACAGCCCATGCTGACCTTGAGCCCTTCAGCCTGGATTTGACCCCACTGCTGCGGCCACGTGGCTGGGCCAAGACGCTGACCCTCTTAGCCTGTGGCCTGAGGCTGGACCTGAGTCCAGAAGATCTCAACCACATCCGGGTGAGTTTTCAAAGGCTCCGTAAGGATCTACTATCCCTCACCATCCCCACTATCCACAGGTAACCTGTAGACCTCTCTTTTCCTACTGATGCCCCTTTATTGACTCTCACTGATTCTCAAAGGTGTCCACTCCACTTTCCTAGTGGCCCATTCATTGACTTAACTGTTGATCCCTTCCCACAAACTTTCTATCTGAGACTCCCTTTACCCTCCCATTAACCTTCCACTGAGTCCTCAATTGACTTCCCTTTAACCCATAGACTCAGCCTTGACTTCCCCACTGGCACTCCCTTTTTTTTCTTCTTCTAAGATTTATTTAATTTTGAAAGAGTGCAAGCTGGTGAGGGGCAAAGAGAGGGAGACACAGAATCCAAAGCAGGCTCTGGGCTCTGAGCTGTCAGCACAGAGCCCGATGTAGGGCTCAAAATCACAAACCATGAGATCTTGATCTGAGCCAAAAACGAAGTTGGACGCTTAACTGACTGAGCCACGAAGGCGCCCGAACCTCTCCGTTTCTCTCCCATTGAATATCCCAGGAACCCACTCATTGCCCCTCCCCAACTGATCCTACCACTGTTATACTGCTTTGCCCTTTAACCCTATTTACTGTCCTCTTGACCTCACCTCACACCTCATAGATCTGTATTGAGCTTCCTAGTGATTCTCTGACTGGTCCATTAATGCCATTTACATCTCTGTGGATCTTCCCATAGCTTCCAAGCCATTCCAATTCTCCCATTGAGCTTCCTATTGATAATGGGCTCCTCCAATGAATTCTCAGGGCTTTCTATTATCCCAATTGAGCTTGTCTTTGACTCTGAGTCTCACTCTTTGAGCCTTCTTTGGACTGTGCCATTAATTCATTGACTCACCTTCTGACTCCACCCCCATTTACCCACCAACTGAGTCTTCCCATTGCCACCCAAACATTCTCTTGATCCTCAGTACCCCTTGAATTTGTCCATCCACTTCCTCCATTGTCCCTCTTTTGGATTCTCCCACTGACCCCTCCCTACAGACTCCCTAATTATTCTTTTTACCCCCCCATTGATCTCCCACTGACCCCTTATTAACTCTTACCATCCAACCTCTCTACCACTGACATACACCCCCACCGTGGAATCCTTTACTCACCCTTCATTTAGCCTCTACTGATGATCCGTATGATTCCTAATGACTACCCTGGTTAACCAATGTTCCCCTTGATCCTTCTCTGATCTTTCACTGGCATTTCCAAGAACTTCTGCCACAGCCACTACATCCTTCCCCTGCTGACACTTGCATGCCCTCCCTGTAGGTGGACGGCATTCTGGAATCGCTGCCCTTCTTTCACGGCCACCGTCTCCGTGCCTACTACCAAGGCCGCCAGCTCTGTGTAGACACGGACTTCGGCCTCTCGCTCACCTACGATTGGGACAGCCTGGCACGTGTAACGCTGCCGAGGTCCTACGGGCCCTACCTATGTGGACTCTGTGGCCAAAGCGGCCTGAGCAACCCCACGGTGCCGGTGCCTGACACCTGGAAGGTGGCAGAAGTGCCGGGCTGTGGCCCAGTCTGCGGGCCCCTCTGCCCCGACCAGTGCCCAGAGTCCACGCGCACTCGATTCACTGGAGACGCGTACTGCGGGCTGCTGGCGGCGGCCGAGGGTCCCTTGGGGCCATGCTACGTTGCGCTGGACCCGCTCCCATTCCTGGACAACTGCCTGGACGACGTGTGCCGCCACCGTGGCGCCCGTCCCATCGTCTGCCGAGCCCTGGCCGCCTTCACTGCCGCCTGTCAGGCTCTGGGCGTGCACCTGCGGCCCTGGAGGACGCCTGACTTCTGTCGTGAGTGTCGTGAATGTGCGGGCGAAGCTCCTTAAGAGCCAGGATTTGGGACCCCGGGGATGGACGCGGGAGGACCAATGAAGTTCAGGCCTGGGTGGGTGGAGCCAGGTGAAGAAGGGTGGGACTTGCAGCAGAGTTAAACTTGGAGGGGCAGCAGTTTAATTAACGAAATTGTCCTGTCTTTTGTGTGCGTCTTTTTTTTTTTTTTCTGCCGTCCCCTGTGCCTCTCTGTCCCTCCCTTTCTGCGCCACACTATCTCTACCTGGTGTTCTCATTTTCCGTTCCTCTCCCACCCCACCGCCACCCTCCCTCCGTCTCTGTCTTCCCGTCTGTTTCTCTCTCTCTGCCTGCCCCTTTCTCTGTTCCTCGCGATTTCTTTCCCGCGTCTCTCCATCCCTTTCCTTTCGCTGTGGCCCTCGCACCCCCGCGGGTCTCCCCAGCGTTACGGTGCCCGCCGCACTCGCACTACGAGCTGTGCGGCCCGTGCTGCCCAGCCACGTGCGCGGGCAGCGAGAGCCGCTCTGGCCCCGGCGCCTGCGGCAGCCGCTGCTGTGAAGGCTGCGTGTGCGACGCGGGCTTCGTGCTAAGCGGCGCCGCTTGCGTGCCTGCGGCCAAGTGCGGCTGCTTCCGCGCGGGCCGCTACCGAGCTCTCGGGGCCGTCTGGTACCCGGGGCCGGGCTGCGCGCGCAGCTGCCGCTGCCGTCCGGGCGGCGTGGTGGCGTGCGCGCGGCGGCCGTGCGGGCGCGGGCGGGTGTGCGGCCTGCGCGGAGGCGTGCGCCGCTGCCTGCCCGCCGGCCGGGCCAGCTGCGCCCTCGCCGGGCCCGCGCACGTGCTCGCCTTCGACGGCCGCACGCACACGCTGCCCCCGCCGGCGCCCTTGTCCCCGGAGCGCTGCCTGCAAGTGCTAGCCCGCTCCCCACGCCGGGGTCCCGGTCCCTGTCCCTTCGGCCTGGACATGGCCCGCGATGCGGCCGGGCTGCTCAGTCTGCACCTCAACGTCTCCGGGCACCACCTGCAGCTAGACCGCGCAGTTGTCGGCTTCATCACGGTATGCGTTCCCTGGACCCCGCCCACACCCCGCCCTCTTCCTCCTGGAGGTTCCCCAGTTTGCCCTACCGTATGTACCATGGACGTGGCTGACCCTTAAAGCTTGAGAGAGATGGTGCAAGTATGTGACAAGGTGGGACACAGTAATGGCTCACTAAAGGGTAGCTGTTAGAGGGGCGCCTGGGTGGCTTAGTCGGTTAAGCGTCCGACTTTCGCTTAGGTCATGGTCTCGCGGTTCGTGGGTTCGAGCCCCGCGTCGGGCTCTGTGCTGACTGCCAGCTCAGAGCCTGGAGCCTGTTTCAGAGTCGGTGACTCCCTCTCTCTCTGACCCTCCCCTGCTCACGCTGTCTCTCTCCTAGAAATAAATAAAACATTTTAAAAAAAATTTAAAAAAAAAAGGGTAGCTGTTAGATATGCATTATCACCCACTACCCAGGATTGAATAAAATTAGTCGTTCAGGATTATTTCAGTACATTGTATGGAGAGTTTCTCAGTGGTCCAGAAAAGTCCGGAGGATTTGATGGTGAGCAAGTCCTGAGAGTTCACGTTCCTCCGAGGAAACAGATGATAAGTAAATAAATAAATAAAATAGGTGATGCATCAGATGGTGGGTTAAGAACTATAAAGAAAAATAGGGGCGCCTGGGTGGCTCAGTGGGTTTAGCATGTGACCCTTGGTTTCAGCTCAGATCATGATCTCATGGTTGGTTGGTGTGAGCCCCGCGGCTGGTATTGAGCAGTCACTGCTGGCAGCACCAGAGCCTGCTTGGGATTCTCTCTTTCTCCCTCCTTCTCTGCCCCACCCTCCTTGTGCTGTCTCTGACTCTCTCTCTCTCATTCTCTCTCTCTCTAAAAAAAAAAAAAAAAAAAAAAAAAAAAANNAAAAAAAAAAAAAAAAAAAAAAAAAAAAACTATAAAGAAAAATTTAAAAAGGGAGAGAGAGCGAGTACAGAAACAGTGTAAAGAGGTTTAGGATTTTGAATAAGGTGATGAGGAAGACCCCACTGACAAAGTAACATTTGAGTCAAGATCTGAAGGAGGTAAGGAAGGGGTCCATGTGGACATCTGGGAAGGAGCAAACCAGGCAAAGGGAACATAAAGCGCAAAGGTCAGGGAACTGGGATGGTGCCTGTGTGTTTGAGGAATAGGAGGAAGTCAGTGTAGCTTGTGAGTGAGCAAGTGAATGAGGGGTTGAGGAGGAGATAATGAGGTTGGTGACGTGATGGGACCAGATCACTAGGGCCTTATAGGACAGGCGGGGATGAAAATTTAGGCAAAGCAGTAGCAGGGAAAGCAGGAGTGTGGTGGGATTCAGCAGCCAGAAGTGGAGAGAGCTTCAAAAGGGAGTGTGGTGAGACCTCATGAGGAAGATAAGGCCAGAGAAAAGGCCCTGGGACCTATTTAGTGCTAATTATGTGCTAGGCACTGTTCTGAGCATTACGTGTACCATCTCATTTAATCTTTACAGCAGCTGTATTAGTCAGCTATGCTGCATAACAAACAAACTAAAAAAAAAAAAAAAGATCTCAGCAACTTACCCAGCCAGGTTTCTCACTCACATGTCTGTGAGTTGACTGGCATTTGTGTCGTTTTGGCTTAGGTTGTAAAGCACTTACCACATGCTGAGCATTTTTCTAAGTACTTTTGTTGGTTCATTTAATTCACCCAACAGCCCTAGGAAGTAGGTACTTTTATCCTCCCATTCTACAAATAAAGACACTGAAGTTCAGAGAGACTAACTTTTCCAGCCAACTCACAGCTAATTTGTGGCACAGCTGGGAGGGATGTCCAGGTTACTGGGAGGCGTGGGAGCAGGCTCAGCCTTCCCAGACTCAGTCCTGACCTCTTTCTTCCTCCCCAGGTGGATGGTGAGCACTGCCGGCTGCCCTGGGTACTGCCAGGGGGCAGGGCCTGGGCCACGTTGGAGGGCCGCCATGTGATGGTGCACACGGCCTGTGGGCTGCATATCATGTATGACTGGGGCAGCCAGGTGCGCCTAACTGTGCCTTCCACCTTCCCCAGCCAGCTGGTGGGGCTCTGTGGGGCCTTTGGTGGCAAAGTTGGCCCCCTTGACCTGCCTCTAGAGACAAGATCCTGGCCCAAGGGCCTGGTCACTAGCCCCTGCCCACTGCCCCAGCCTGGTCTTGGCGTTAGCATCAGCTGCCCCACGCAACTTGCCCAGATCGTCAATGCTCCCAAACTGTGTAGACTCCTACAGGAACCAGATGGTCCCTTTGGCCGCTGCCTGGGCCATATCAGCCCCAAGCCTTTCCTCAGGATATGCCTGCAAGACGTATGTCATACCCATGGCCAGGATCTTGGTCTCTGTGATGCCCTCACGGCATATACTGCAGCCTGTCAGGAAGCTGGCATCCCTGTGAAGCTCTGGAGAGGCCCCAAGCTTTGCCGTGAGTGCTCTGGTGGGGGTGTGTGTGTGTGGGAGGCATCCGAGGCAGGTTGAAGCTTCAGGAAGAGCCCCTTCTCCTGATGGGGATCACAGAGAAGTCCTGATGTAGATGGAATTGGCTAAGCAGAGTGTGGGGGGAAGAGCGTCCAAGGGAGAGAGAACTGGAATTTCAAAGGTGTGGAGGTTGAGAAATATCAATGGGAAGCCAGCCTGACTGGGGCAAGAGGCAGTAGAATTGGAGAGGGAAACTTGAATCCTAAGCACCGGCCTTTGCCATCCACCTGCAGCCCTGACTTGTCCACCTCGGAGCCACTACAGCATCTGTGCACGGACCTGTGATGGGGGCTGTGTCCAGCCTACTAGCCCTGCTCACTGCTCTACCCAGTGCTATGAGGGCTGTGAGTGTGACCTTGGACTCATTTTTGATGGCATAGACTGTGTGTCTCAGGACCACTGCGGCTGCTTTCACAGTGGACGCTACATCCCTGTAAGAGAGGTCCCCCAGGCATGGGTGGGTGGGTGCAGAGTTTCCCATATCTCATCATCAAATGTTCCCCAGGGGCCCCTGGGTGGTTCAGTTGGCTAACCATCTGACTCTTGATCTCAGCTCAGGTCTTTATCTCGGGGTCAATGTGATTCCAGCTGCAGACTGGGCTCTGCGCTAGGCATGAAGACTACTTAAAAAAAAAAAAAAAGTTCCCTGGACCACTCTACATCAGTCAGCATTTGCCACTGTAAATGACAACAAATGATGCCAAGTATCTTAAATACAACAAGGAACATATCTACCTTTAATTGTTTGAATTTGAGGCCTTCAGGCATGGCTGGATTCAGGGACTCAAATGATGTCACTAGGACTCAAGTTTCTTTCTTTCATCCCTGCCTTTTCCTTTTTCTATGTTAGCTTCTATATGAAGTAGGCTCTAGGTCCAAATGCTGTAACAGTCTCAAAATTACAGTGGCTTAAATTGGATAGAAGCTTATTTCTCTCTCAAGAACAGTCCAAGAATAACCAGCTTGGCTCATCCAAGTCAGGGACACAGGCTCCTTCTGTCATGTGGTTCTGCCTCCCCTGTAGTATTGCGATCATCTGTTCCCCACCACATCTTCATTCAAGCGAGTTGGCCAGGAAAAAAGAAGGGACAAGGGAGGTGAGTCCCCCTCTCTTTAAGGGCGTAACCCAAAAGTAGCACATATCACTTCTCTTCATATCCCATTGGCCAGAACTTCATGGAAGGACCCCATCTGGCTGCAGAGGAGGCTGGAAGATGTATCTAAAGATACAGGGTGGCCCTGAATGCAGCCAAAAATTCTAATTCTGGGGAAGAAATGGAGAGGTATATTTGAAGACCCACATAGCCTCATTTTCAAATCGCTTCTGTATGTAGGGCAGTGGTGGTCCCCTTCTCCAAGGTTATGATGTACAGTTTAGCCATCTCAGTGGACAGACTGACCTCTCTCAGTAGTTCCAGAAGAAGTCCCAGTGCTGACTCCTATTGTCCCACTTGCCCATCCCTAAACCAGAGAGCCCAGGAGATGGGGTACTCTGATTTGTCTCTGACTAGCTGGACCTGGGGCATGCGCCCAGAGCTGAAGCCAGAGGGTAGGTATATCACCTAAGAAAACTCCACAGACAGAAAAGTGGGGCTAGTTCCCTAAAGAAACTGAAAGGCTGTTACCAGAAGACCATGGATGGACCCTCAGCAGGCAAAGCATTCCTTTCAAGGTTTTGCAGCTCTATTTTGAATCTATTCAGGGGTAAAGAAAAGACCCCCAGGGGATGGCTGACATAGTTGTCTTGGAGATTAGGGGTCACCAGGTTAGGAAAAAAGATGAATGTTAAAACCCTAGAGGTCCCTGGGTGACTCAGTCAGTGAAATGTCTGACTTCCAGCTCAGGTTATGATCTCACAATTCGTGAGTTCAAGCCCCACATCGGGCTCTGCACTGGTGGTGTGGAGCCTGTTGGGGACTCTCTCTCTTCCCCTCTCTCTGTCCCTTCCCCACTTGCACTCTCACTCTCAAATAAATTTTAAACCCCAGACCAACCCTGGGAATTGAATACATGCCTACACCAGGAGGAACAGGGCATAAGAGCTGACACATCTGCCATAGCCTCTCCACACCAGCACTAACACTAGCCACACGTCAGAATTTGCAGAGAGCTCTTAAGGTCTTTTACGCACCAATGAACAAAGCAGAGGGATTGTCCTAGATTGAAACAGACTTTAAAACCAAAAAGTCAAATGCAGTAAACAAAGCTTGATTAGATAACTAGTTCAAAAGGAACAGTTCATAGATATTTGGGGGCCAGTTGGAGAAACTCATCGAACTTTTTTATTTTTGCCCATCTCCTAGAGGAAAAAAACGTCTCAATGGATTTTTAATTTGTATTTGTCTTATTAGGAGTTTGAGGATCTCTTCAAATGCCTAAGAAACATATTTCTTTTTTTATTAACTTTCTGAATAGCCTTATCCATGTTTTTATATTGACTTATTGGTCTTTTTCTTTTTTATTTCTAGGAACTCTTTATATATTAAGGAGCTTAGTCCTTCATGATATGTTTTACACATATGCTTTGCTGTTTGTTGATAATGATTTTTTGAATTTGATTTTGAGACTGTCCATCTCTGCAGGTTGGGGAGGCGCTGATCCTGCCTGGCTGCCAGGAACGCTGTATATGCTTGCATGGTCAAGGCCTCCAGTGCCAGCCCTTTTCCTGCCCACAGGGCACAGACTGCCTCCTGGATGGGGGTGTGCGGTGGTGTGAGGCCGGGGAGGGTGCTACATGTCGCCTGGTGCCTGGGGGCCTCTTCACCACCTTTGATGGCTTCAGTGGGCTCACGCCCATGCCTGTTACATCCTGTGCCTATGAGCTAGCCACATTGGTGGGTTCCAGGCCCCAGGATCCTGACTGGTTCCATGTCATTGCTGAATTCCTGCCCTGTCCTGGCTGCACTGTTCTCAAACCACGAGTGATCATCAGCTTCAGGGATGGCTGTGCAGCTGTGGGAACCAATCAGGAAATATGGGTAAGGGACTTCCTTAGTTCCAGCCAAGACTCTTATAATCTGGCACTGATCCCTAGGCCTTTTGATCCCTCCTTGGCATCCCATAACATTTTAACATAGAACCCTCCCATCACCCTGCTCTCACATTGACCTCCACTGGCTAAAGGTCCTTGTCCTGATCTCCCATGACCCTCTAGACCCCATATAAACTTCACCCTGGACTTCTCAGGACCCACTGACCCCCAACCTTGACTCCAGTCCTGCTGAATTCCTGGGAACTACTAACCCAGCAGTCGCCTACTACTACTACTACTACTACTACTACTACTACTACTACTACTAGTGCTACTGCTGCTGCTACTACTACTACTACTACTGATCAGAGCTCTAATGGGGAAAACCCAGGCAGAGTGATCAGGGCTGGAATGGGGGAAGCACAGGTAGACTGTGGAAGCCCAGAGGAGGTACCCTCAGTTTAGGAGACCAGTGAAGCCTTTCTGGAGAAGGCAACAAATGAGCTGAGACCTGATTTTAAGCCTGGGGAAGAGAACATAACAAGGCCAGGAAAACAGAAGGAACATATTTGGAGAATAGTGAAAATGAACTATGGAGTTTAAAATAGCCCACTAAATGTCCATGGACTTAGGACCAGGCAGGTTGTTAGTGACTGAAGAAATCACAGCTGGGGGGTGGGGGTGGGGGGCGCGGCAGCTCCTGGATTGCAGGTTTGAGGAATGGAGATAGCAGGAATACACAGCTCTCTCAACAAGTTGTACATACGGACTCCCCTTGTCAAATAGGTGAGAATAGAGAGAAGCCAGGAAGAGGCAGAGAGCCTCTTCAAACTGGATTACTATTACGATTTTGTGATGGGAGAAACCCAGGGATGTTTAAGTGCTGATGGGAATCTGAAGCCAGACAAGGAGAGATTGGAAATCCAGCAGAGAGAGAGGCCAGAGTGGAGGGCATCTGGCTCCCCCGAGAAACGTGGAAGCCGAAGAGCAGCAGAACTGGAATCTGGGCAAGCAAAATGGATACTATTTATAAGTAAGAGGAAAACAAACCTGAAACCGCATGTTGAGAAATGGAAGGAGGCTATTTCCAAGAGTGGGAGCATGGTCCAGCAAGAACACAGCTAGGACTCTGCCACAACCCCGCTCACCCACAAAAAATGGTGATTGGAATAGTACCACATAGGGTAGCTGTGAGGATTCATGCAGAGTGTGTGGCATATGCTAAGTGCTCAGTAAATAGAAGCTCTTGAGGTGCCTAGCTGGCTCAGTTGGAAGAGCTTGAGACTTGATCTTGGGTTTATGAGTGTGAGCCTCATGTTGGGTGTAGAGATTACTTAAAAGTAAATGAATTTAAGGGGCACCTGGGTGGCTCAGTTGGTTAAGCATCTGACTCTTGATTTTGGCTCAGGTCATGATCTCACAGTTTGTGGGACCGAGCCCCAAGTCTGAGCACTGCGCTGACAGCATGGAGCCTGCTTGGGATTCTCTCTTTCTCTCTCTCTGTCTCTCTCTCTCTTTTTCTCTCTCCTCCCTCCCTGCCCCTCCCAGTCTCGTTCTCTCTCTTTCAAAAATAAATGTTTAAAGGGGCACCTGGGTGGCTCAGTCGGTTGAGCGTCTGACTTTGGCTCAGGTCATGATCTCACGGTTCTTGGGTTCGAGCTCCGCATCGGGCCCTGTGCTGACAGCCAGCTCAGAGCCTGGAGCCTGTTTCAGATTCTGTATCCCCCTCTCTCTCTGATCTTCCCCTGCTCACACTGTCTTTTTCTCTTTGAGAAATAAATTTTTAAAAAAATTTAAAAAATAAATGTTAAAAATAAACTTTAAAAAAAGTTTTAAAGCTGTAATTGCAGGCACCTGGGTGGCTCAGTTGGTTAAGCATCCCACTTTGGCTCAGGTCATGATCTCATGGTTCATTAGTTCAAGCCCCATGTCTGTACTCTGTGCGGATAGCTCAGAGCCTGGGGCCTGCTTTGGATTCTGTGCCTCTCTCTCTCTCTCTCTCTCTCTCTCTCTCTCTGTCTCTCTGCTCCTTCCCTACTCATGCTGTCTCTGTCTCTAAAAAATAAATGTAAAGAAAAAAAAATAACAACAACAGCTGTGATTGCTCTTGCAGTTACTTTTATATTAATGGAGAGGGAGTATATGTAACAGAATGGCCAAAAACACATGAAATCAGACCCCTTTGGCTCATAACTGGCTCTGCCACTTATCAGCTATGTGAACCTGGGCAAGCTATGTTACTTCTCTAGACCTCAGTTTCCTAATCAGTAAAAGGCAAGAGGCATCTAGACATATAGATGCCTAGACATATAGATGCCTAGACATCTAGATGCCTAGACGTCTAGACAAGATGATCTACCTTGCCAGAGTGTTGGTGAGGATGTAATATAATTTATAAACTTAATATCATAATTACATAATAGAAATTAGGTGACAATATATTAAAATATCACATTATATAATGCTATATACTGTCATACATTATCTCATAAAGTAAATAACCAGATATTAAAGCACTTGGAATCGTGCCTGGCACAGAGTATGTGATTATTAGATTATGAAGACATAGGTGCGAGAGATGCGACAGGTTCTAGAGAGGATTTCTCTAAAGCTTCCTTTTAGGAAAGAATTTATTACGGAAGAATTCAAGCATCACAAAAGAAGAGAATGGTGTCATGAAACTCCATTACAGTTAACAAATATTTTGCCATTTTTGCTTTCATCTTTTCCTCCTACTCTTTGCTTTGTTCGTGCTGGAGAATTTGAAAGCAAATACCAGATCTTATTCCTCTAGCAAAGACCTGGATATGCCTTTCGGATAGAGACACCCAGCAGGGTTCACTGTGGTTTCAGAGCCCCGCTGGGACTTCGGGCCCTAATCTCCGCCTCTGACCCGCCTCCCCTCTCTGCAGGTGAACGGACAGCCAGCTCGGCTCCCGGCCCAAGTGTGCAGGGGTGTGGTCGCACGCTGGGGTGAGGGCTCCCGGGTTATCATCGAGCGGTCCCCCACGCTGCGGGTGCTGGTGGGGCCCGAGGGGGCTGTGTCCTTACGGGCCTCCCGCGCGCTACGAGGACGCCTCCGGGCAGCCTGCGGGAACTACAACGGAATTGCAGCCGACGACCTGATGCTCCCAGGAGGACTCCTAATCGACGTGTTCCAGGCGTGCCGGGTTCGGGGCTTCAATAACTGGTGAGGACTTCGCCTTCTCCTGCCCGGGTACCTGACTCCCAACGGCAGAGGGCGCGACCAACGCAACTCCCTGCGCCACAGGCTGCCTTTGGGGACTTGGAGCCCACACTCTTTCTCTGATGGTCTTCCCACAGCACGGAGAAGCTTGTTATTCCAACCATGACCCAGCACTTCACCGCCTGACGCCGTCCCTCTGCGTGTGCCCAGGGCTGGGACAACCCCCCGCCCCACCCCCACCCCCAACTCCACCCGACGCACACCTGCCCTGGGGATGGGAACACACGAACTTCCCAAGATTGTTTCAGTAAATAATTAATGACCGAAACCTACGTGTGCCTGTATCTTCTTCTTCCCAGTTCCCCGCGACCTCGGGACACAGTCTCAACCTCCAGTCCCCTACGTTTCCCAAGACTCAGGTCGGGACCCTGCCCCTTCCGACCCAAATCTGAGTCCGAGCACCTAGCCCCCTCCTGCTTCGGGTTCCCAGAATTGCAGTCCCAAGTACACAGATGCCCTGCCGGACAGGCGGGGAGCCAGCAGCTCCGCCCCTGCCCCACAATATTGTGACGTAACTGACCGACAGCCAACGGGGCTCGGCTGCGCCCGCTAGCCGAGGCACGAAGCGGAAGTTTTGGAGCGCATGGGCCGGAAGTGCCTGTTGCTTTGCGCGGCCGCGTCTTCGCGAAGGTCCTGTGCACCGCTGTTCTCGGGGCCTTTCCTGTGTGCGCCCTGGGCCCAGCTGCTACCATGAGCCGGCCTAGCCGGCTGCAGAGGCAAGTTCTGAGCTTGTACCGCGAGCTGCTGCGCGCCGGGCGCGGGAAGCCCGGTGCCGAGGCGCGAGTGCGCGCGGAGTTTCGGCAGCATGCCTCCCTGCCGCGCTCCGACGTGCTGCGTATCGAGTACCTGTACCGCCGCGGGCGGCGCCAGCTGCAGCTGCTGCGCTCGGGCCACGCCACTGCCTTGGGTGAGTTCGTGCGCCCGCGGGGTCCAGCCGAGGAGTCCGGCGCGGGGGCCGCAGGGACCCAGCCTGACAATGTCAGTGGTCCGAGGAATCCCCTCGACGGCATGGGGTCACCAGAGACCTCTCCCATGGACGGTGACCGGACGAGGAGTTTACCCGGTAGCGCAGGGGAACCGGGGGCCCGCCTGACTGCGGGGGGGGATCGGGGAACCTGTCTGATGAAACGTGAGAAGTCTTAAGATCAGCTCAATGGATTGGGGGATCGGAGAGCCCTCCTAGCGACGTGGAGCCCCAGAGACCCCCGTGATAGATGGTGACAGTTGACCGACCTTGTGTGATCCGTGATAACAGATCGAACTCTCATGAGGGTTTGGAGCGGCTTTGTTGCCGGCTGGCTGAACTGTGTCAAGCAGAGAGCTACTTACCCGAAAGCTTGGGGAGCCAAGACGCCTGCCATCGGACAGAAAGGGACATCCTTCTATTTACCCGTGGCTCCCCTCTCCTGTATTTAACTCTGAGAAGAGCAGATTTTTTGCTGAGAAGTTTGGGAAGATACCCTGATGGATGGTGAGAAGCCCTAAATCCCCTTTGGAAAACTTTCTTCCCGTTAATTGTGGCAAACTAGGACCTGTGGGGAAAGGGCTGGGTTATCTTACCCCATTTGATCAACTGAAGACCCCTTAAGACAACCTATACTTGATGGTTCTGAGGGGGAACCCTGCCTCCTGGGCCCTTCTCTCAGGACTGTTGAATAAAAGGAATAAAATTGGAGATGTGATTACTTCCCTCTTAGTGGTCTTAAAGATTTCATGTATTTGGGGATTTTTTTTTAAAGGCCCTCACAAGCCAACAAGTGACCCTCTGGGAGGGAGAGGTGTGGAGAGCTATCTGTTCTCTGGAACTCTCTAGACCAGCAGATTGGTTGAGGCAGCCTAGTTCATGCACCTGGGCAGATCCATGGACCGACCCATCCTGGTTTGTCTCCAGAGAAGCCCCAGTTGACCTTTTCTCTCTTAGCTCACACATGGCTTCCACTTCAGCTGTCTTGGTTATTAGTACTTGAGACCTCCGCCATCTTGCTCATCTCTCTCAGCCTCAGTTTTTATTTCCATCATAGTGTTCCTGTTAATCCTGGGCTGATCTATCTCGGTAAAAGCCAAAGTTTTGAAAATAGTAATGGGGTCCTACCCATCCAGCCCCCATTACATCTTTTTTTTTTTTAATGTTTTTTATTTATTTCTAGGAGAGAGAGAGAGAGAGACAGCGTGAGCAGGGGAGGGTCAGAGAGAGAGGGAGTCACAGACTGAAACAGGCTCCAGGCTCCGAGCTGGCAGTCAGCACAGAGCCCGACGCGGGGCTCGAACCCACGAACCGTGAGATCATGACCTGAGCGAAAGTCGGACGCTTAACCGACTAAGCCACCGAGGCGCCCCCAGCCCCCATTACATCTTAACTGCATCAGTCACCTCTCCATCTTGCTCACTCCTGGCTCCAAGATCTTGAGCCCTAAGAATCCCCAGGATGGAAGCTTCTGGTAGGGCTGCAGTCAGTGAGCAAGTTCCCACTGTGGCGGGGTGACCTGGGTCAGGAGGGGAGACGTTCTACCCAGGTAATACAGATGAACTGAGTTTGTGTGGTAGAGGGAATGAGGGAGCGGAGTGCCTGATGTGACGGAGGAGGTAGGAGGTCATGGACTCCGGAACTGGAATGCCTGCGTTTGGATCCCACTCCAACACGTACTCATTATATGATCATGGACCTGTGATTTAACCTCTTCATACCTCAGTCCCCTTATCTGTGAAATGGGCATCATCATAGGGCCTCCCTCATGTGGCAGTTATAATAGAGTGGATTGAATATGTGGTGTGGCAGCAGATGATGTCCCAATTCTGTGACCCTCTTGTATGTTTGGGTCCACTCGGAGCTAAAGAAGAGGGTTCCCAGGAGGCTGCCAGCTTCCTGCTGTGAGCTCCTATGTCTGCTCCTTTGCATGAGGACTTTCTGGGAGTTACAGAATGTGGGTTAATGCGCTCTGGAACAATCCTCAGCCTGAGTGTGGGGGGTGGGGAGGTGCAGCAGTCACTGGATGAGTGCTCCAGCCTGCCTGTTGTCAGGTGGGGCAAGTGCAAGTCTATTCCCGAAGGTTCCTCGGAGGCCCCCCCTGTGGGACTGAGTCCCAGTCGCCCACAGCAGTTGCCATTTCATGAGCACCTTTTTTGGCGTATCCCCTGACTGGTCTCACTCTCCCCACTCCCTAACCCCTGTCTCCTGGGATCATGCCCTAAATAAACCTCCCCCCAAGTCTTTGGGTCAGAGTGTGCCAACATTTACACATGGTTGATATTCTCTGTGTTTGTGCTGTGTTTTTTCACTCTGCTAAGGCCCAGGGTCAATGCTTCTCAGTCCCTTAGCCCTGTCAAACGGGAATCTCCTGGGCTAAGAAAATTGCTGTGGGGCGCCTGGGTGGCTCAGTCGGTTAAGCGTCCAACTTCGGCTCGGGTCATGATCTCACAGTTTGTGGGTTCGAGCCCTATGTCGGGCTCTGTGCTGACAGCTAGCCTGGAGCCTGCTTCGGATTCTGTGTCTCCTTCTCTCTCTGACCCTTCCTTGCTCACGCTGTCTCTCTCTCAGAAATAAATAAAACATTAAAAAAATTTAAAAAAAGAAAATTGCTATAAAGGACTTATGGGGTTTGGAGTAATTTGGGGTATATATTGTGGATTAATAACAATTGAAAGGAATGGTTGAAATTCCAGATTCTGATAACTAGTGTAAGGGAGCGCTCTTGTTCTTAAGAACTACACACCAGGGTACCTGGGTTGGATGAGTTGGTTGAGCGTCCAACTCTGGATTTCAGCTCAGATTACAATCCAGCGAGCGTCATGGGATCAAGCCCCAAGCTGGGGGTCCATGCTGATTGTGAAACCTGATTAAGATTCTCTACCACCCTCTGCCCTTCTCCCCAGCTTGTGTTCTCTCTCAAATTAAAAAAAAAAAAAAAAGAACTATACACCAAAGTATTTAGGAGTAAAGAATATCATGTCTACAGTGTATATTTCATATGGTTCCAAAATATATGCACATACATAAATATATTAGCAAGAGTGTAAGTGGTACGGTAAAATATTGATGGTGAATCTAGGTGAAGGGTATATGGGAATTTGATGTACTAGTCTTAAAGCTTTTGAGTGATTTGAAGTGAAAACTTACAAGAACACAAAAGGCCAATGGTCATTTACATTTGGGCATCGGAGATCTTTACACACAGAGAACATTTTTACAACAGATTTGAAAACAGTAAAGCCTGTTATTTTTGAGACTTTATAAATCTCTTATGGATAGTTTAAATGCATAGCTTCACAGATGTAGCAATCAATTACAATTAAATTTCTGGATTTTTTTTACCTTAAACAAATTTTTTAATGTTTATTTTTGAGAGAGGAAGACAGCGTAAGCAGGGGAGGGGTAGAGAGAGAAAGACACTGAATCTGTAGCAAGCTCCAGACTCGAAGCTGTCAGCATAGAGCCTGACATAGGGCTCTAACTCACAAGCCATGAGATCATGACCTGAGCCAAAGTTGGGTCTTAACAACTGAGCCACCCAGGTATCCCTTGCCATTTTGAAAAATAAAATCTGGTTTCCCTTATAGATTCTGGTCTTCACCCTATTGGGAATGACAGTTCACTAGAGTACATTCTTGTCTTGGGTCACACATTCCACTGTCCCAAGGGGCCAAGCCAGTGACCAGGCACGTGAAGTGACCTAGTGGGGCCTTAGGGAAGTGTAGGAAACTCACAGTACCTGATGAGGAGTCACTAACCACACCAGCAAGTTACCACCATTATTATTATGTTTTTAAGATTTTATTTTTGAGGGGTGCCTGGTGGCTCAGTCGGTTGAGCATCCGACTTCAGCTGAGGTCTGATCTCACTGTTTTTGAGTTTGAGTCCCGCATCGGGCTCTGTGCTGACAGCTCAGAACCTAGAGCCCGCTTCGGATTCTGTGTCTCCCTTTCTGACCCTCTCCCACTCCCACTCTGTGTGTGTGTGTGTGTCTCTCAAATATGAATAATATTAAAAAAATTTTTTTTTCTTTAAAGATTTTATTTTTGAGTCATCTCAACACCCAATGTGGGGCTCGAACTCACAACCCCTCAAGAGTCGCATGCTCTACCAACTTAGCCAGCCAGGCACCCCATGTTACTACCATTCTTGCTCAGCTCCCTCCCTCGTACAGCACTGGACACAATCCTGGATATGAATGGTGTGGAAGAATGACTAGGGTTTTCTTTACAGCAGTAAAAGTATTGTAATTTGATTTTAAAACGATCCTGATCTGGCAGTACTCCATGAATTGCTTGTGAGTAAAAGAATATGATGTCTAGATTTGGCTTCAAAGTAAGCTAGAGAGAAGGCAGTGGGTGCCTGGGGGGATTGGCCCTGAATTGGTAATAACTGGAGCTGGTGATGAGCCCACAGGACTTGTAATGCTGTCCCTTCTCTTTTTGTACAAGTTCAGAAAGTATCAGAATTGAAGTTGGAAAACACACTCCAGTGGTCCCCAGCCTAACTCAGATCAGAAGTCCTCTCTGTGGTCCACAAGGTCTCACTTGATCTGGCCCTGTCACCTCTCTCACCTCACCTCCTCCCACGCTCCCCCTCCACCACTCATGTTCCATCCACACTGGCCTTCCCAAATGCCAGACACATTTCTAAGGCCTTTGCACTTTTCCCCTCGACCTACTGTGATAACTGAGAGCAACCTGGGGCTTGAGCATTTGAAATGTGCTTAGGGACTAAGGAATTTTTTTTTTAATTTTATAAACTTTAGGGCACACTGTGTGGCTCGGTTGATCGTCTGACTTCAGGTCAGGTCAAGATCTCATTTTCTGAGCTCTGTGCTGATAGCTCAGAGCCTGGAGCCTGCATCAGATTCTGTGTCTCTGGCTGTCCCTGCCCTGCCCCCACTTGCACCCTGTCTCTCTCTCTCAAAAATAAATAAACATTTAAAAATAAATAAATAAATAGGGGTGCCTGGGTGACTCAGTTGGTTAAGCGTCCAACTTCAGCTCAGGTCATGATCACCGGGTTTGTGCATTTGAGCCCCATGTCAGGTTCTGCTCTGATAGGTCAGGGCCTGAAGCCTGCTTCCAATTCAGTGTTTCCCTCTCTCTCTGTCCCTCTCCTGCTAGCACTTGGTCTCTCTCTCTCAAAAATAAATAAATGTTAGAGGCGCCTGTGTGACTCAGTGGGTTAAGCGTCCGACTTGGGCTCAGGTCATGATCTCATGGTTCATGAGTTCGAGCCCCGCGTCGGGCTCTGTGCTGACAGCTAGCTCAGAGCCTGGAGCCTGTTTCAGATTCTGTATCTCCCTCTCTCCCTGGCCCTCCCCTGCTCACGCTGTCTCTCTCTCTCAGAAATAAATAAAAAACATTAAAATTTTTTAAATAAATAAATAAACATTAAAAAGTTTTTAAAAAGAAAATAATAAGTATAGAAATTTTATAAATTTTATTTAAAATTTTTGTAATGTTTTATTTATTTCTCAGAGAGAGAGAGAGAGAGAGAGAGACAGCATGAGCAGCGGAGGGTCAGAGGGAGAGGGAGATACAGAATCTGAAGCAGGCTCCAGGCTCTGAGCTAGCTGTCAGCACAGAGCCTGATGTGGGGCTTGAACCCATGAACCATGAGATCATGACCTGAGCCGAAGTCAGACGTTTAGCCGACAGAGCCACCCAGGTGCCCCAAATTTTATAAATTTTAAATAATTGAAATGTAAAAACAAGCAGTGTAAAGTGTTTTTCCACTAAACCCAACTTTATAGTTTTGGTAGGCTTATCAGATTTCCAAGACTTAGTAAGAAAAAAGAATTATAAAATATCACATTACTTCTATATTGATTACATATCATAATGATAATATTTTGGGTCTCTAGGGTAAAACAGTAAAAACTCAGATATCAAAATTAATTTTACCTGCATCTACTGTTTGACTATTAGAAAATTTAAAATTAAAGCAGCTTCTGAAGATGAGACCTCCGCCCAAATGCCAAAGATTTATCATTGTCGACATGTCGGTGGTGGGGGGATATGTTGAGGCCGCTTTTTAGGCAACAGGCATGAGCAGTGGAAACTTGAGTTAAAAGGGCCCACAGGGAACACCAAGCTGAATGTAGTTTCATTAAGCGACTCACCTAGAAATAACGATAGGCCCTAACTGATCAATGGGCTTCCCTCAACCAGGCACAGTTACCAAAAAAAGGAAAATTCCTTACATTGCCATACTTCATCACTCCACCCTGTAACTATAGTCCCTCACATTTGCTGTCCTGGCTGCTGCTCCCTTGTGGTGTATTCAATAAACATATCTCCTTTAAAAATAAATAATATTTGTGCCTCACGTTACATCTGTCTTGAACAGCGTTACTCTAGGAGTCCAGTGGCTTGTTTCCTCACTAGTTTGCTCTAATCACTTAATTACAACATAATGACATAATTGTCTCCCTGATGCCTTCCTCAACCACCCTAATTAAATTGTTCCCCTTTTCCCTTTGGCTGCTTTAGTTTTCTCCTTAGCTTTTAATCATGAACTGACCTATTACAGATTTTACCTAGTTTTTTAATGTATTAAGTATTATTATTTAGTATTATTATTTATTACAGATTTTATTTCCTGTTGATCTCCCCCATGGGGACAGGATTTTCACCTGTTTTGTTCTTTGCCATAGTCCTGCTCTGACCAGGAACTGACTCAAAGCAGACACTCAGTTTTGAATGAATGAATGAATGAATGAATGGCACAGATTTGTTCCATTACCTGGTCAGTTGGGTCAGAATTGCCAAGACTCTGCTCGCCCTATTTGTAGTGACACCAGGGAGACTATGCCTCTTCTTGGTTGGGGACAGAGACTTGATGTGGACACAGGTCAGGTCTGTGTTCTGTTTTTCCCCAGAATCTGCTGCTTCCTGCCCCTCTCCCTCAGTGTCCATTCGCCCTTCCCAGCAGCTCCTTGGTTTTTTTTTTTTTTTTTTGGAGACTCGCTCCTCCCCCATTTTCAGTGCACATGATTCAGGCAGGGCTGACAGCAGCCCCCAGGAAAGCAGGTGACATGGGTCAGGGGAGCCAGCTTTGGGCTGTAAGGGAAGGGTGATTATCCTGTTGGCTGCTGAACTGGTGGGATGTATGCTTCGAGGGCTTGAGGGGCACTCTGGCTACTGCTAGGTGAGAATGAAGCCAAACCAGAGGAAACAACTGAGAGATAGAGATACCACTTGTGCCCCATGGATCCAGCTCTCCTTGCAGCCTGAACTTTTCAGTTACCCCCCAAATCAGTTCCCATTTCCACTTAAACTAGTGGGAATTGGGCTTCAGCTTCTTGTTCCTTGTGTGGCCTCGGGCCAGGACTTCCTCTCTCGAGCCTCAGCTTCCCATTCTGTTAAGTGCGGACACAGCCTTGGATAGTTGTGAGCATTAAGGAAGAGATGTGTGTTTAGTGCACATCCAGGAGCCTAGCAAGTGGTTCTGCCTCTGTTCTTGAGTCTAGTCCTGTTCCACCTCTTGTCCTGATAGCATAAACTCTAAGGAGAGGAAGTGCATAGACACCTGAGGCTGGGGACTAGAGTACAGGACTGAGCTCTGACAACTTGGGAAGGGGGGTTTCACAGTCTTACCTCGGGGACGGCCCAGCCTGGGAGCCCACCATGTACAGTGTTTGAACGGAGAACCCGTACGAGTGCTGAACAGGGGCCGTGGCAGGTGGTGGCAGCGCGCCTACATCACCTGCATCCTTCCCGTACACACCTCCCGCTTCCTGTGACAAGCACCTGTGCCTCTTTCCCTAAGGAGCCTTGACAGGCAGGAGAGGCCGGAGGTGCTGGGCAGTTGGCATCTTTAGGAACAGTCCTTAACCAATGAGAGACGGAAGCTGGTACGTAAATGCCACAACTTCTTCACCCTTTTGGTGGACCAACTTTGAGTGTGTCCCAGTCTCCCAGAGGTCCCTGGTGGGATGGTGCCCCCAGTGCCCAGAACAGCAACCAGGTCATTAACTCCCTTCCCTGGCTCACTTCCCCACTTCCCCTCAGTCTGCCTGGGGGGTCATCTCCCTAATAAACTACTTGTGCTTGAATCTTTGCCTCGGGGTCTGCGGGACCCCAACCCAAGATGGGCTGACTCAGTTCTGTGTTGTACACTAAAAGCAAAGGGATCTGTGGAGGGGCTGCCCAGACATCAGGGCTGTACCCCAATTCTGAGTTTTCACACACCGAGTATCCTCACACACCCTTGCTATGGGCTGTGCCCGCCTCAAAACTCGTATGTTGAAGTCTTAACCCCCAATATGATAGTATTAGGTGAGGCCTTTGGGCAATAAGTAGATTGCAACAGTGAAGCTCTCATAAAAGGGATTTGGAGTCCTTATAAGAGAGCTCCCTGCCCCTCTGTCATGTGAGGACACAGCAAGAAAGTGACCATCTGTGAAGCAGATAGACAATCTGCTGGCACCTTGAGATCTTGGACTTACCAGCCTCCAGAACTGTAACAAATAAACTTCTATTGTTTATAAGCTACCCAGTCTGTTATTTTGTTATAGGCGACCAAGCAGACTAAGACACATCCTTGGACAGTGACCATTTATTACATATGTCTGGGCCATGTGCTCAGATTGGGGGGGGACCATTGACATAGCTGAGCACGAGGTAAGGTGTCCTGGCCAGGCGGGCAGGAGACCAGCAGGAACCCCCTGATGGTGGCAGGAGCACTGTGGCACCCAGGAGGAGAAGGAAGAGGAGGAGGAGAAGGAGGAAGGTCAGGGACCACCTGGATGCAGGAGGAGGGGCTCTGTGAAGGAAAATGCAATGTCGAATGTATGGTGCGCTACCACTATGAGCCCTGTATCCCCCACCCTCAGACCCATCTCCCAGGCATCTCACCCAGGGTCTACCTCCAACATCACATCCTGCAGGTTGGGAGAGGCTTGCTTCTTGTCCTAAGGGGAGACAGCAGCCAGCAGCAGAATAGATGGAAGGGACACTTACTCTGGACTCTTCCTTACTACCATAGACCTACAGGACTGAGTCTGTTTTTCCTCCTTTCCTCGCACCCTCCCCACCCTCTCATGTGTGGTGGATATCTGTGCCTGCCCTCCATCCAATCCTCCTCCTCCTGGTAACAGTGGCTCAATTTGTGCAGTGGGTGGAGGGCGTCATTTCACCCCCGTCTCAGGCCTTCAGGTTCTTGTGTGGCCGACCCCACATATCTCCACTTCCATGGCCAGGGATGTGAGCCAGATCTGGCCTATGAGAGCACTCCATCAGGCTGGCCACTGTACTTGGTTCACAGGACACACCATGACCCAAGCTGGGCAAGTGTGAGGCAGCCCTGGGACATTGCTGCCAGCAGATCAGTTGCACTCTGCTTCCCCTTGGGTGGGCACAATACCAGTGCAAGTGAGTTTTCAGCTGTTGGGGCAGCCGTTTGTTGAGAAGGAATCCACCTTGGAGAAGCAGAGCCCAAGAGAGGGAAGGACTGAACCCTGACAGCATTTGAGATCACTTCAGCAGCACCCAGCCTTGTCAGTTACATGAAAAAACAGCATCCCTTGTCAGTTACATGAACAAATAGAATTACAGTGTAATTCCTTTTCAGTTAGGTTTCTGTCACTTGCCATCAAAATTCCAGAATGATACACCTGGCTGAGGAACAGCTCACCTGAGGCTTCTGGAGCAGGGAGCGTCTTCGCTGACATGCTAAGTGTTTCCGGTGGCTGAAGCCCGACATGAGCATGTCCTGTGGGGAAGTAGAGGGGTGGGAGGTCTCTCTTGGAGAACCCAGTGACAGACACAAAGTTGGGCAAGGGCCAAGATGGGGTTGTCACAGAGGTGAGATTCTGGGGGACGAAAAGTATCTCAGGGAGAGACGAAGAGAGGGACAGAGCCAAAGAAACCGAGAAGAGACATTACTTGTTCATTCACTTAACAAATATTTAATGAGTGTCCATTACATGCCGGGCACTGTTCTAGAATCTGAGGACATGGTGGACATGTAAACTTATATTCTAGATCCAGAGCTTATATTCTAGCAGAGAGAGACTGTACATTAATAAATAAATGTACCATGTCAAGATGTGGTAAGTGCTATTCGGAAATAAAGAGGTTAAGGAGTGATAATGTTTGGAGATCGGGGCAGGCCTCTGTGAAGAGGTGACATCTGGGGAGAGACTGGAATGAAGTGAGGAGGTGAGTTGGGCATGTGTATGGGGGCTTTGAGATAGGAGTGGATTTGGAATGTTTGAAGAACCAGGAGGCTAGTGTGGCTGCAGAGGGGAGAGTGAGGCAGAGAGAGAGGAAATGAGATGACAAGAGGGAAACAAAGAGATAGAGGAAGACGGAGACTGAGAGAGGCAGTGGGAAGGAGGGAGGGAGGACAATATTGAGACAGCAAGAAAGAGACACTGAGACAGAAGGAGAGACAGAGCCACCAAGACCCCCCTGAAAGGGAAGTACCCTACTAAGAGGCACACAGAGGGGTCCCAAGGGTGCCTGGGGAGGAAGGGAGGGATGTCCCCCACCTGCTCTCACCTCAAGGCCTTGTCCCCTGCCCTGGGGGACCCTGTGGCCACACAGCTCACAGGGGGTTCCTGGTGTCCAGGTTGTCTTTCGGCCCAAGGGCCTGAGGCCTCCAACATCCCCTGCCGGGTCCCACTCCAATTCTGCAGGAGTAGGGAAGCTACTGGGTCCCCAGGGTCCCCAGGCCCCACCAGGTCCTGGCCCGTCCAAGTCCCCCTCAACTTCCAAGTCCTGGTCCAGTGTATTGGCCTCCTCGAACACCTGGTCAGAGGACAGAGTCATGGGGGTTGTGGAATTGGTACCTGGGGCGGGGACTGCCAGGGTGGGCCATACCAGGCTGTAGCTGACCAGCTGGGCCTGCAGCCACCACAGTCGCCGCAAGATGCTGTCTCGGTGGGCTCCCAGGGCCCTCAGGACCTGCTCCAGGGATGCCCGGGCCTGAGGCTCACTCCGCTGTGCCAGCCCCTCACCAAATGCCAGCAGTGCATCTACACGCTCAGCTGCTCCACAGAGGTCTGCCTGTAGGGCCTGGGGACACAAGATTGGACACCACTCCCACCCCCCACCCACACACCCGGAGCAGCAGAGATCAGCAACCTGGAGTTATAACCCTTCCCCCTCACCCTTACCCAGACACCTGGAACATGGAGTAAACCCATTTCCCAAGCCAGGAAGCTGGCACCCATTCCTGAGGCCCCGCCCACCCCCCATACCGTGGCCTCCCACTGCCCACCTGCAGCTGGACCATCCCGCTCTGGGCTGATGCCCAGGGCCCTAGGCCTTGCTCTAGGTCCTGCAGCCGGAGGCCCAGCCCCAACAGGCAAAGGGATAGGCTGTCCTGCTCAGCCTCCAATACCTCCTGGCCAGAGATGAGGTGCTGGGGAACACAGAGGACTGAGTCAGGGCCGGTGGGCCAACCCAGACCTTGCCCCCACTTCCGCTGCCACCCCTCTTCTGCAGGCTCCTTCTGTAGCAGAGTCCATCTGTGGTCTGTACCAGGGCTGCTCCCACCTGGAGTTCTTCCCAGTGGAGCCAGGCCTGAAGACCTCTAGTTCAAAGTCTCCAGGTTTTCGAGGCTCCTAGAAATGTGGACATAAGGGGCCTAGGGGTCTGAACAGGGAGTGGGTGATGGAGCTGGATACCCCACAAGGAATTGGACTGCACCAAGGTCAATGAGGAGATAATTCTCTCCCAGTTGGTAAAATAATAAAGATTTTCTATAGTGATTAGTAAAGAATCATTTTCTAGAGTGCCCCTCCCCCCACAGGTACCCAACACTTTTCCAGAATCATCACCTCATCCCCAGTTTGGAGACCATATTCTAGGAGAGAGGAGGTGATGGCTGGCACAAGGGGCCTGAATCACCTCAGCTCACCTCACGGTGTCTGCCCCCAGCTGGGTCCTCACTGGAAGAGGGTGCTGGCAATCTCAGGGGACCAGCGGCAGGCTCAGTGCCCCTGAGCCCACCCTGGAGGTGTTCGGGAGGGTCCAAGGAGTCTTGCCCCAGTTTCTGGGCCTGTTCTGGTCTGGGAGGTAGGAGGCATTGACAGGCCTCTGGCTGAACCTAGGTGCCCATTATCCACCCTACCCCTGTCCCTAGGTCCCTCTCCCATGTCTCTGTCCCTAGGTGAACAGAGCCCTAGTACCTCCCACCCTCAAAATACCCCTGCTACTGCCTCCACCCTTTTGGGACCCAAATTTCAAAAGTCCAGCCCCTACCTGATTCTCTTCTCTCCCGATGCAGGGCAGATGATGCATCCAGCAATGTCCAGTTCCCTAAGGGCTCCAGGGGGGTGGTTGAAGGGCTCTGAGGGGAGTCTAGAGCCCAGAGGTGGGGGGAGGGCCATAGCTGGGAGCCTGGGGACAGAGAGTCAGTGAGGATCCCCAGTGAGAGCCCTTTTCCTGGCCCGGGGTATCCCCCCAGACCTCCTCAGTAGGACTCACACAGGTCTGAGGCAGCCAGAGGCCCAGGAGCAGACTCAGCTCCACCTACTCACTAGCAGAACTGGACTCAGGTAATTTGATGCCCGGCTCAAGTGGCAGCAGCACCACTTAACTCCTTTCTTCTGAGCCCACCAGTTAGCGGAACCTCTCAGGCTCACCCCACTCATCCCATCTAGGGGGGTTCCAGATACAACCCTGACCCCTCAAGAGCCCTGGATTCTGCCCCACTCAGTGACCTGTACATCTGATCCCAGGGCCCACACCATCCAAGGTCCCAGACACAGTACCCCTCAGGAACCCATGCATCTGCCCCCACTCCATCCAAAACCAAAGAAAGATTTTTGTTGGTTTATTTGAAATGGGGCCTCTTCCTGTAGTTCCCGCCAAGTTACTGGGAAAATAAATAACCCGGGGGTGGGGGGGAGCTGCCTCTGCCCCAGGGTTCCAAGGTCACAGGGTCACAGCTGTCAGGAGGAGGCGGAGAGCCCGGGAATGTGAGCAGTGCAGGCGCCTGGCATCACTTGCTGAGCAGGAGGCTGGTGCGCAGCACGCGGGGCACCCGGCGGATAGTCAGTGAGATGCGCGTGCCACGGACCAGGCTGGCTCCGGGCCGCGCAGACGGGCAGGCAGCAGCGTTGGGCGGCAGGGAGGTGGCGTCCAGCGCGTCTTCTCGGGCAGCTGCGATGCCGTGAAGGAGGCGCGTGTAGGCAGTGCCACGGAGCACCAGGAGGCTGCGCGGTTCCAGCAGCAGTGAGGTGGTCGGCCGGGGTGGGGACCAGGGCTGTGGGATGGGTTGAAGGTCAGTGGGCCCCCCAGAAGTCAAGGGGGGGAGCCGTCAGCAGAGTTTAATGGTCAGGGGGGCGAGGGTGAGCGAGTTCCCAGGGGCAAAGGTTGAGGGACAAGTGTGCTCCCATGGAGAAACTGTGCAGTGGAAATCCTACGGATCTCAGTTAGTGGGCGGGAGTGGGGAGCGAGGGCCTCTCTTGAGAGAGGGAGAGTGGCTGCAGATGGGGGTGTCTAAGGGAATTGCGGCTGGAATCTCCAAGGGGCTGGGGCTTAGACACCAGGGGTCAGCTGTCCTAGGAAATGGAGGAACTGGACTGAAGGCTTGGCTGAAACTAGGAAGGGGGTGGGTAGTAAGAGTGAGGCAGTGAGGAGCCAGCGTGGTCTGGGCCTGTCTGCAGACATCAGGATGCTTGAGGACACCCGCACAGTGGAAGGGGACTGCAGCCTACCCAGGAGCATGTAGGGCTACAAAGGGGCAGCTGGGGTCAGGGTGTCAGGGGAGTTTCTGTGAACCATGAGGTATCAGAAATGCATCACTCAGAGCAAGGTCAGGAGAGCAACTGTTATGAGCAACCCCCACAGAAGGGAGTCAGTATATCCGGGGGGTCCTTGAGCAATGAGTCATGGGTTGAGGCCCCAAGGAGAATCTGAGGGTATCCTTCGAGGCAAATCTACAGGGACAATCAGGGACATGATGTCAAGGACAATCACAAGTAAACGGTGTTGGGTATCCGAGGATATCAGTGTCTGTTGGGAGCACAGGGAGGTCTTGCATAGGGTATATGGACCTTGGGCTATTGGAACACTCTGAACGTGTGGGGCCTGGGGATCTGTGGGGCGTCGGGACACTCACTTAGCAGGTGAGGCTCCTGAGGTGTCTGTAGATATCATTTCTAGGGGACCCTGCAAATGGATGGGTCTGGAGTCTGGGAGGATGTGGGTGTACTCGATGAGGGGACTGGGGAAGGTGTCTGGGAGAGTATCAGCGGTACCCCGCAAGCAGGAGGGACTGGGGCCTCTTGGAGGATGTGGGATGTCAGAATGCCCACGAGTGGCCGGAGCAGTGTCTCAGGGCCCACCTGCTCTGCAGGGTCATCATCCTTTGGCTGCCGCGGCTCGTAGAGGTCCAGCATGGTGTGGGAGCCCAGGCTGATGGTGCTGACGGTCGGGTAGTAGAGTGGCCCGTCCTCGTGGGGCTGGGGAGTGGGCACCAGGGCTGGACAGGGCAGGAGTCCACACCCCCCCACACACCCTCTGGGGCTCAGGAGGGTGCCCCAGCTTGGGATGAGGTGGTGAATACCTGGTTGGGGTATGTGGCTGCTTAATGAGCAGAGGTGGGTCAACATGAGGCCCTGCCCCACAGTGGATCAGAAGTCTGGGGGTTGGGGTGAAGGTGTGTGGTTACCATGATGCCCTCCCCAGGCAGATACTGGTTCACAAGGACGTGGTTGGCTGGGAGACCTCCAAAAAGGCTGAGGTCAGATACTTTATCCACGTAGCGCTGGAGCCACAGAGGCAGCCGCTCAGGAACCATCCCCCGGGGATGGGGGAGCCCACCTGGGAGAGGCGAATGGGGTCCTGAGGACACCCAACCAAGGAGCCCTAGCACCTGGAACCCCCATTAGGGATATTTTAGTGGTTGGTAGTACTCTGACCCTTGGGAACCTGTGACTCCGGAGATCACCACCCAATGCTTCCAAGGCTTCCTGACTTCTCCAAACCCCTGGACACTTTGAGATATCCCCAACTCATCAGGAAATTCCTAACCTCTCAGAACCTCCACTCACCCCTTGGAATTCTCCTGGTCCATGGAACCCCTTAAACCCTCAGGACCCACCCTGTGTCTTGACTATCCAACCTGAGTCACCTGCCCCAGCCTATACCCCCAAATCACCCATGCCCCCAGGCAGGGACACTTACCCCAGTTCTGTAACTTCCTCCCAGAGAGCTGGGTCCACTTTGGCTTTGGGGCATTGAAGACCTGGGGGCGGGGGGGGGGGATCAGTCCTGTTTCAGGACCACCCTCACTGATTCTCCCACCCATGTCAACATAGGGCCATCTACTTGGGGGGGTGGGGGGGAATGGGTCATCTCAAAGTCTCTGGGATAGAACATTCCCAGGATTGTGTTGTTTGTCCTCTCCCCTATGTGTACCAGAACTACACAATCGTGGTCTGAATCTACTCTGAGCTCTGGGCTGGAGTGGGCTTTTTTAACTCAGCAAACAGCGTACACTCCATAATTTCCTGAATCCTGGGCTATCTTAGCACAGCTTAACTTCTGGAACCTCTTTGCTCCTATCACCTGGGGGAGAAAATGTGCAAAGCTGGGCTATCTCTGCATAGCAGGGAGTACTTTGAAATGCTCCGCTGCTGGGTTTCTGGATGGCTCAATCGGTTAAGTGTCTGGCTCTTGATCTTGGCTCATGTCATGATATCACAGCTCATGGGACTGAGCCCCGCTTAAGGCTCTGCGCTGAAAGAGCGGAGCCTGTTTGGGATTCTTTCACTCCCTCTCTCTGGCACTCCCCCGCTCACAACTCACTCTCAAAATGGAAGGAAGGAAGGAAGGAAGGAAGGAAGGAAGGAAGGAAGGAAGGAAGGAAGGAAGGAAGGAAGGAAGGAAAGAAAGCTCTCCACTGCCAATATCCCAAAGGTCTAGAATGGGCAATCTCCAAGAAGTATGTATTCTACTTGATAATCTCATTCCTTTCACAGTTATGGATGGGGCTGGAATGGGCTATCTCAGCACAAGAATCTGTGTTCTGTAACTAGCTTATTCCTGGGACCCAAACTTGACAATACTAGTTGGGACAGCACAAGGAAGATCTGTGCTCTATGACTAAAGCTCTGAACCTGCCAAGGATCTGAACTTTGTAAATTCTCCTCTCCCCAAACCTTAAGAATAGAATACAGAATACTGGGCTATCTCAGCACAGGTGATCTGAGTTTAGTAACCTTATTCCCAAGACTCTGAGTCTATGCTGAGCCCTCTCAGCAGAAGGAAGAATTTACTCTGTAGCATTCTAATGCTTGTTACTGTCTGCACAGAAATCTGAAACTGCAAACTCTTAATTCCCCAAACCTCAAGGGCCTGAACTGGGCTATCTCAGCACAGAGAGTATGAGGTTTGTAACTTTGTTTCTAGCATAACACATCTGATCTCAGTAACACCTGCTTTGGAGGCTGCACTGGGCTATCCCAGCACTGGGAGTCTGAGCTGCATAAGAACTACCTTTCTAAGAATCAGTTTGGTTTCCTCTAAGCCTCCTGGGAAAAGCTCTGACAGGCTCCAGCAGGTCCTGAGAGAGGAAAAGGGAAGATGAGGGATGGGTGTTGGATGGCACTCTCCTTGCTGCCAGGATCCTTACTGTGGCCTTAGGGACTCTCACACAGAATCTGGAGATTGGGGAGGGACCTGGGAAGGAGGGAAAAACGAATCAGCAGGGTGTTCAGGTTACCTGTCGAAGCAAATACTCCTCCTCTTCCTTAGAGATGAAGTCAGGGACATAGTAGATTACAGGTGGTGCCTAGGATAGAGATCCCCATGAAGGTGTGGCCCTTCAATCTACACAAGGGCCCTAGTATCACTGAACAGGCCCTCCCTCTGAAGAGTCTCCAGATGTTCTTGGACAGGCCAGGGCCTGAAGTCAAAGGATTAATGCCCATTTTGGGGGCGGGAAGTGGGGGTGAGGGTGGGGCTGTACCCCAAGGGTAAGAATGAATTTGGAGGGAGGAAGCAGTTCAAACTCAAGAGTCGGGCTGGCTATCCCCACCCTATCCCCCACCCTAGAGTCCCCACCTTCACCCTCTGCACCCCAAGTCTGACAACCTGTTCCACCCTGAATGGTTCCAGGGCTGGGACCCTGGCATCCTGATCCTCCATGGACACCATCTCCATGCACCCAGTCCTGTGGGGGAGGGGAGGACACTCTGAAGTCACGAAGCCTCCCACTCTCAGGCTATGATACTATTTTCTGCTTTATCAAGGGCCAGGGCCTCATCTTGCCCCTACAGCTAAACTCACTTGGTTTCTAAAACCTGGGTCCTCAGCCATCTCAAGCGCCACCCGGACATAGTACCCAGAACACTGCCCCAAACTTTATCCACAAAAGCCCACCAAACTACACATTTCTGCCCTCTTAAGCCTCTCACAGAGAACATCCTCTGACCTCCCTGGGAGCCGTTCTCAAGAGTTCCACGCACACCCTCTAGGGCTGCATCCCAAAGCCCCTTCAAACAGTCTGAGACGCCATCAAACGTCAGACTTGCAACCATGAGTCAGGGTCTCTAACAACATTCACACTCCCCATGCACCCTCCTGCCGCCTCAAGCCCTTTCAGATGCCCCATTCTGAACACCCGCGTGCCCCGAATCTGAGTCTCCTCAGAGAGGTCCACTCTCAGTCTCCTCGGATCCCCCCCCCCCGGACCCCTCCAGACTTCCTCTCCCGAACGCCCCTTTCCTGTAGCAACCTTGGGCCTTTAGTCCAGAGCCTGACTCCTCTCAAACCTTCTTCCCTACCTGAACCCCTTAAACTCTCCACCCCTTGTCTTCTAGAATTCCACATCTGAGCCTCCCTGGACTACCGTCTGAGCTTCCCTAGATCCCCATTCACACCCATCTCCGCCCCCAGCCACCCCCAAAACTGACCGTCCGCCAGAGTCCCCCTCCAATACCCGAATTAAACTACCCCATTCCCTTCCCAGTCACTTCCGCTCCACGTTCCTGACGCAGGTTTTCTCAAACCAACCGGAACTCTCAAAGGTCCTAAGGGTCCGCCTTTCACCCAATCGGCGCTCTCATCCTCTAGTGCCCCGCCCCTTCACCCTCGTTTATGATAGGCTGCGCCTCCTGGCCTCTGAGCCACTGGGGATCCTTCGGAGACGGGTCTTCATATGGTATCGACCAACCAGAGCTCCAGAACCCAACCTGCCCACACTGCGGAGTGGGCACAGATGGGAGGGATGGCCTTGGAAGGGCCCAGGTGGGAGGGGAACCCGCTGGAAGAGCAGGCTATCAGAACTTCTTGCACGCTAAATCCTTTCATGCCCCTGCCTCAGGGAGGCTGGATTGAAGGGAGGATTTCCTCCGTCGTCCTTCCCCAGCAAGGGTACGGAGGGAGGCCCACAACTTCCCAAATATTGACCGGACACAGAGAAGCCATAGAAACATCTTTATTGAAGGGGACAGGGGTCATGCTGAGTTCAGGGACATGCAGTGAAGGGGCAGTCGTGAGCTGTCCTTGGTGGTCAGGGCCCCGGGTCCACCCTGGACCCCCTGGGCCTTCAGGTTCTCCCTCAGGCTGTTGGTCTGGCCCAAGTGCTGTGAGGTCCTTCGGGGCCAGTGATTCAGATTTGGTGTTTTGGACCTGTGACCAGACCGTAGATTGAAATAGGGGTTCCAGGATTTGGGATCCCCTCAAGGCCTTGGGGCCCTACATGTATTAGAGATGGAGGCTTTAGGATGTGGGGTTCCCTTGGGGCTGGGGCTCTTTGCATTTGAGTGTCTTGAGATCCATCAACTCAGGGCATTGAAATGCTCCGGTTTCCAGGGATGAGAATTCCTGTTTGGGGTCTCCTGGTGCCTATGAACAGGGCTTGAGGTGCCCTGGGAGCCCGGGATGCATATCCTCACTGCAGTCTCCTCCATCCCAGGCACAAGGACCTCCGTGATTGGGATTTCCTGGGGGCTTAGGATTGAATTTTTAAATTTGGGATTCCCTAGGGATTTGGGGATTTCATGATTTGAGGATCACGGTAGTTAGGGCCTTGGGGTCCTCTAGGGGCTGTAGGACTTGGGGACACAGGTGAGTATGGGACATGTACTCTGGGGTTTGGGATCCCGAGAGTCCCAGAATGGGGCCTCTAAATTTTGGGGTCCCCCAAAGGGGGAAGTCATTACTCAAAAAATAGAGAATTTTCTGGGAGCCTGACCAGCACAGGGGCTGTGGGCCGTGTGGGGTGGGCTTCAGACAAGGCACTGGGGGTTTCTTGAGGGCGCAGAGGGTAGGAAGACTTAGGGGTCCTGTAATTAGCACTTCCAGGACTGTTTTGGTTTCTGTAAATTGGGGGTGACAGTGGACTGGTTAATGTGGGTCTCTTCTTAAGGGGTAAGAACAAGGGTCTTTGTTAATGTAGGGAGTCTCTGATTGCAATGTGAGCTTTTGGGGTGACCACTGGGGTCACAACATCTTGAGGGGACTGATATTAAATGTAGGTCTGTTACTCTGTTGCTCTGGAGGCATGACCTGTGTTTATTTCAATGGGACTTGATGGAGGAGGAGTCTTTGTTAACGGGGGAGGAGGGTTCTGATCCAGTAATGAATGATTCAGGAATGTTCTGCTCTGGAGCATTATGTAGAGGTCACCATCATTTGAGGTGATGTGGAAATATGTTATTGGGGGTTCTGCTCTGAGGGGCTGGGGATAGGGACTAGCCTGAAGGTGCTACACTCAGGGAATCTCTTTCTGGGTACCTTGGGGTCTGTATTTGGGGCTTATCATGAGGGAATCTGTTAATAATGGGGCCTCAGTGATCCAGGGCTGGCTAATGGGGTCTCTATTCTGGATGTGTTACTGGGAATCTCTATCTCAGGGTGACTCGGGGGCTCCTTGTGTCAGGAGATGCTAGAGGGGACTCTGTCAGGTATCCAGGCCTCTAAGACTGCATCTCCGCCCTCAGCATCCAAGGAAACCAGCAGCAGAAGAGCAACCTGGAAAGAAGAATCATATCCCTCACACCTTGATGCAGGGAACATCTGGATTTGTCACCCCCTCCCCACTCTTCCCCAGGTGTTTGGGATTCGACTTTTCTGGATTCTGCCTGGCTATGCCCTCTCAGACTCCTGTGCAGTGAAGGGTGTTCTGCCTCCTCTACCGGCCCTTTAAAGGTGAAAGTCCCCAGAATTCAGTGTGGGACCTCACTCCCTAAAAACTATTTCTGGGTAAGGTGACTAGTAACGAGTTTTCCTAATCTCTATTTCCAGCCCCAACCAGAAGTCCAGACCCCTGTGTCCAGCAGCCTTGTGTGGCCTCTCTCTAAACATCCCACAGGAGGTGGGCCAAGGGTTGGCTACACACCTGGAGATGGAGTTCTCTGATGCGATGTCCTTTGGGGTCCGGACTGTCGTGAAAGTGCGTTTGGGCTGTGTCACTGAAGGAGAGAGCAAGGTCTCAGGTGAGAGGATGACAGACCCTCATTACCCAACCAGATTCCTTGTCATTAATACTTGTCCATGTCCCCAGTACCCACCTCGACCCCACATTCCAATACCCATCTGGGCCTCCTGTCAATAATATTCCCTGTGTCCCCCAATACCCACTCATGTCCCCAGTGCCCGCCCAGAGCCTGATTGTTGTTAATATCACCATACCGCATAGCACCCATCCTTTTCGGGATCCTGTCTCATCATTTTCCTGGACCCCGTGTCCCCTGGTAAATACTGGAGATTCTGCCACCAGCATATTCCTGAGAACCCATGACCCTCCTATCCCCCAAACTTTCACTCCTCCTCTACCTCTTACACCCCAGCCCCAACTCACTTGTCACTTGATGCACTTTTTTGGCTCCCACATTGTCCCCAGGGGGGTCAGTGGATCCACCAATCCTGGGGAGACATGAGAGGAGTAGGAGTCAGAGACACAAGAGGTCAGCGGAGCTGAACCCATAGGGCCTACGCAGAAAGGGCTAGGGTGTGGAGGTGGGTATCCACACTGTCCTGCTGGTCCAAGAGGAAGAGACATCTGACAGGGGAAATCAGGGTTCTGGGAGGTACCCTGGGTTGGGGTTAGAGTTTGGGCTCACCTCTGAATTCGGGATGCTGGTGCAAAGACTCCATGCCGCGGGGGGCAGGTGAAGTACCGGACACCGAAGACAGAGCCATCATGCTTTCCAGTGGGCTGGTCTAGCTCAATGCCATACCAGTAACCTGCAGCAGTGGGGTGTCAGGATGCCTCAAGGCCCTGCCTGCCCCCACCCCACCCCCCAGATCACTGTCCTCACCTGGGGCAAAGTCTGTCTTCCCGTAGAAGCGCACAACCCCTTGCTTCTGGCCAGCAACAAGGACTTGGTCTCCCACCTCAGCCTTGGCTCCCTCTCGCTGCTGAAGGCTCCCCAGAGATGGGGATGACGGGGGCTTCTTCTTGCCTGGGGTAAAGGGTACAGGGGGAGGGAGTGGGGTCCCCAGATGCCAGCCATGGGGACCCCATGCCGCGCAAAAAGACCCAAGGTAGAAACTCTGTTGTGGCTCCAGTCAGGAACTCTAGAGCCTTCCCCAGAACTGGGGAGCTTTGGGCTTGAAAGGCAACCATCTCAACTGTGAGAAACCAGGGAGTGGGGGGAGAGTAGTTAGACCTGAGGATCAAGAACCTGGAGAACCCCAAGATCCTTTCTCAAAGCTGAGGTTATTGGGGCCAAAGAAAAAACCAAGTCACAGAAGTAAGAAGCCCAGAAATTACCCTTTTAAGATGAAAGGGCGGGGGGGTGCCTTCGTGGTTCAATCAGTTAAGCGTTTGACTCTTGATTTTGGCTCAGGTCATGATCTCAGGGTTATGAGATCAAGCTCTGCATCAGGCTCTGCATGGAGCCTGCTTGGGATTCTTTCTCCCCCTCTCTCTGCCCCTCACCTGTGCATGTGTGTGCCCAGTCTCTCTCTCTCTCTCTCTCTCAGAATAAATACACATTTAAAAATAAATAAATAAAATGAAGGAAAGAGTTGGGTGTGAAGATAAATCAAGTCACTAGAGCCAGAAACCTCATAGTTTCTTCCCTGAAACTGGGGGAAAACTCTTGGGCCTGATGGGAAACTAAGTCACAGAAAGCAGAGAACCCCCGAATCCTTTCAAGAATCTAAAAGGGTGGGGGGCCAGTACTAAGTCAAAGGAGAAACAGAATCATAGAAGTGAAGAACTCAGAGATCATCTTCTAAAACAAGAGTTTGGGCCTGAGGAGAAACTGAGTCTCTGAAGCTGGGCTACCCACAGAATATCCTCAAACTGGTTCTCCTCGTCACCCAGAAGGTTCCCCCTCTGACCTTTGTGTTCTCTGCGGCCTTTCCCAGTGACACGGGAAAAGTCCATCCGAGGAGTCCGAGGTGTGGAGGTGACGGACGACGGGGGTGCATCCACTACTTTGGAGATCTTGGACACAGAAGCAAAGAGGCCTGGGGGGACAGAACGTGGGCTGGGAGTTGTCCAAGCTTCTGCCCTCTGCCCGGTCATCATCTCCCTACCCCCATTACCCAGTCAGCAGCATCAGAACTACTGAGCGGACCCCACCACCACCCCATTTGAGCCCCAGGTGGGACTGACCCTGCTTGGGAGGGCAGATGAAGTACCGGACGCCCCCAACACTGCCATCATTCTTGCCCTCAGGTTCATCCAGCTCCACGCCCACCCACTGGCCACTGGCGAACTCCGTGGTCCCGCAGAAGCGAAGTGTGCCCGTCTGAGGAAACAAGGGAGGATATGGTTTGGTGGGGGGTGGTCCCTGGGGGGCCATGACAGATCACTGGCACACAGGCAGCATGGTGAGCAGATGAGGGAGCCCTAAGCTCAAGTCTGTTTGGACATTACCATTTATTGGGTATATGACTTAACATCACTGTGTGTCAGTGTCCTCATCTATGAAACGGGAACAGAAATCACACCTACCTCCTAGAATGGTCATAGAGCTTCCCTGTCCAATGCAATAAACAGCCATTAGCCACATATAACAATTTAAATTAACTGAAATTAAAATTAAGTTTAGTTTTCCTGGTTGCACTAGCCACACTTCAAGTGCTCAGTAGCCACATGTGGCTTATGGCTACTTTACTGGACAATACAGACACAGAATATTTCCATCATCACAGAAAGGTCTACTCAGAACAGAGCCTGGTGCTGAGTGAGGGATCAGTGAGTGTTGACTCTTACTGTCTTGCAACTTTGGTACAATGACCTCCTAGGCCACAGTTTCAACTGCAAAATGGAGAGAACAATGCACCTCATAGCCTGACTGTCTGGTTGAAACATCTGTAATATATGTAAATTTATTTAGTGGTAGTGAACCCTCAGTGACTATTATCATCACGTGAGGCTGCTTCACTCTCAAAGTTCTGGTTCCCTGTCTATCAAATGGGCAAATTAATAGTGCCTATTTTGGAGGATTGGTGTGGGGATCAGAATATGCCTGGCACACAGACAGTACTTGGAATGCATCAAGCCTTATTCTAAGGGCTTTACAGATTTTAATTAATTTAATCCTCATATAACCTGAGGTGGGTGCTATTATTAGCTCTATTTTACAGATGAAGAAACTGGTACTCAGAGAGGTGGAATCAGTGGCCCCAGGCCCCACAGCTGGAAAGCAGTAAAGCTGAGGTTTGCCTGAGCTCCTAACCACCATGCTAAGCTGCTTCTCTAAGAGGCAGACTGTCATTATGGTTCTTCTCTTCAGACAAAAGGTTTCACCTCTCTGAGCCTCCTACAGTCTTCTGGGTTGTAAAATGGGAAGAGTCAACCCATTCTGCTTTCAGAATTGTCACATGGATTTGACAAGATCAAGCACAGAAAGCTTTACAGGTGGAGCTGATACATACAAAATTCTTGATTAGGAAACACAATGTGACTTTTACTAAATTCAAATTCCTTCCAGTGGCCTACAAGTCTGGTACAATCCAGCCCCCTGCTGACCTCTCCCCTTCACCCTCCAGTTACGCTACCTCTTCCCTCCTCTTGGCCTCTGTGCCTGCTGTCTCTTCTGTCTCCGTATTGTTGCGTGTGAACTCCTCCCCCTCTCAGCTCAGATATCAGCTCCTCATAGAAGCCTTTGGAACACCCAGCTAAATTTGCATTTGGCCTCAGCCAGGGGCGATTTTACTAAATCCAAACTTTTTGTTTTTAAGTTGAAACAAATTTTTTTAAAGTAATCTCAGTGTCCAATGTGGCGCTCATACTCATGACCCCAAGATCAAGAGTCACATGCTCTACTGACTGAGCCAACCAGACACCCCTAAATCCAAGCATTTAATGGTTTTCAAAGCCCCTGTTGCTACCAGAAATTATCTTAACTATGGATTTACTTTATTGGCTGTCTCTCATGAGAAAAGAAGCTCCATAAGAGTGGGTCTGGGCTCACATAGCCCTTTATTCCCAAGGACGGGCTGGGTCTCCATAGAGACTGAGGGACACCAGACAAATAAATCAGAGTTGGAATACCTGGATAAATGAAGGTTCTCTCTGCTCTCTGGGCCTTTATACCTGCTCCCTCTATGTGGGATCCCTTCTCCTTTTCCTTTCCTGGCTCATTTCTCTTTATCTTGAAGTGGGTGCCTCCATCCCATCACACCCCTGATTGTTCTGACCTGTCCTTTTTTCCCAAAGTACTAATCCCTCTGGGAGCCGAGGTGGGCCCTGACTGGGGACCACAAGGCCCAGGGCAACTCACAGGTGCAGAGCTGCATTGATCACTCTGCTTGTGCGTCCTCATGACAGCCACGACTGTTCTGGGCTGTCACTGTCAGCTAACAGATCTGTCGTCCTTCCCTGGACTGAGAGCTCAGCCCAGGGTGGGGCACAAAGGAAGCACTCACAGAATGGCTGTTAGATGAAACAAATACTGTAGGAATGATTTGGGGGGGAGGGGTGGACAAAGGGGAGGGTCTACACTCTGTCCAAAGACCCAGCTCTGAGGCATGAGGGCTGAGTCCTGCTCTCCCCACCTTTCCCCAGGCCCTGACCTTCTGGCCATCCAGCAGCACGCGGTCTCCCAGACGCAGGCCCAGCGCGCTGAGCATGAGATTGCCTGGGACGTTGTCATAGTTGGGTAGTGTGACCTTGGGGAGGGCACAGGAGAGTGGCACAGCCTCCTCCAGCAGTGTTCGCAGCTCCTTGGCCACCAGCGCTGCCTCTGCCTTGTCCAGGGACATGTCCATGGGGTCTGGGACCACCTCTGCTGGCACCTGTCCCTTCCGGTTCTGGGGGCCAATGGGAAAAAAGGAAGTGAGGATTCAGTGGCACAGGCTGTACCTCCATCGAGCCCATGCTCCTAGAGACCACTAGTCTGGGTAAAAACAAGGCAGATGTAGGCCATCCCCTAGGCCAACATGGGAATAAGAAGGGGTGAAGCATTAAGTTGTAGACCGCATCCCCAGGGAAGTCCACCCTCAACCACAGGCTGGGGACTTCAAGTAACTGAAGGTAGAACTAAGGGTGGAGTGACAGGGAATGAAGGTCACTTCAGTCTGTAGGTCATGCACTCAGGGAGGCCATGCCCCCAATGATCCCAAGCCTGGAATGAGACCACGTGAGGAACGAACACTGAAAATGGTCTCCTGTGGTACTGGGTCAGGGGTCCAACTGGGCCAATGGGGAAGGAGGAGAGGCAGGGATTCAGGAACACGGGCCATGTTTCCCCAGGATATCTGGGCCTGGAATAATGCAGAGTAGTTGGTGTTGGAAATGGATGGTTTGGAGGTCAAAGATCATACTGAGGGCTTATGGGCAGACCCAACCTTCTCATTCACAGAGAGTCTCAACTTTCTTCATGATCTTGAAATACTGTCTACATACAGCCCCAGGGTCAGCCAAGATTGAAAGAAGATATTCTTTGCTGGGTAACCGGGGACAAATCACTTACTCTCTCTGCCTCAGTTTCTCTACTAGGGCTCATAATACAGTTCACCTGACATATCATGAGCACGAAGCAAATACTGGCTATCATTTCACTTATTGAACATATAATAGACGATTTTTGTAATGAACTTCTAGAAACGCAAGTGGTTCTGGCCTCCCTTCGTCCTCTGCTGCCTGGGAAAGGGGGTGGGGAAGGAAGGAGAAGGAAGATAATGGGGGCTGGGACAGGGATGCAGTACCCGTAGTGCTGGGTTGGCACCATGCTCCAGCAAACACTTGGCTGCGCCCAGGCACAGGTTGGAGGCAGCAATGTGCAGGGCGGAGCCGTGGTTGAAGTCACTGCATGTGGAGTTCACCACTGGGGTGTGGGAGAGAGGAGGGTTCCAGGTGAGCTGACTTGGCACTCCACTCCCCTCTCCCCCCTCCCACCCCCCCAAGCCACCTGGCCTCCTTAGAGCCTCCCCAACCCAAGTCCATCTCTTAACCCCCACCCACTGACTCCTGTGCAGAGCCCCGCCCCTCCCTTCCAGGCCCCACCCCTCCAGACGGGGTCCTGTCCAGCCCTGGGGATGGATGGGTCATGGATATCTGGACCCTGTCTCTCGCAACTCTTACCTCCACCCTACCACCATCGTCTCTCCTTCCCAGGCCAGACCTCAGTTCTGCCCCATCACTCAGCTTCCCTGCCTTCTCTACTCTATGTCTCCCGTCTCCCAGCAGACCTCCTCCCCGCCCCCAACACACACCAGAGGCACCCTCCTCCTGCTTACAGCCTCCATCTTATCCTGGATCCCATCCCCTCCCAGCCCAGACCCTCCCGCTCACCTCTTGGCCGGGCGCCCTTCAGCAACACGCGCACGAGGTCGGGGACATCGAAGTAGGCAGCATAGTGAAGCGCATTCATGTTGGTCCAGCGGCTGCGCAGTGTTACATCTGCGCCCAGCGCCAGCAGCTGCTGCGAAAGGCGCACAGCCGCCGCAGGGTCCCCTACGGGACAGCCCAGGTCAGCTTGTGTCTCCTCCTCCGAAGGCTGAGCCCAGGGCATGGGGAAGCTCTAGGACTCAGAGACTGTGCTTTGGGATCTTAGGCTGCGGGTTCATGGTGGGGATCCGAGGGCCAGGATTCTGGGTGGTTTTGAGGGTGTCATGTCTGGGGGCCTAGGTTTGGGGGCTCGTGGTTTGGGGGTTTAGACCTTACCAACTCCATGGGCTCCAGCCTTGCACGCATAGTGGAGCAGTGTCATGTCAGTCAGCCCATCCCGATCATTCACATGACAGCCTCGACGCAGAATCTGGAAGTGCCAGGGAACCAGGGAGGTTAACCCAAATGTATGAGGGACCCCAGCCTCTCTCTCCCTGGCTTCCCGAGCATCTTACCTCATTGCCGATGACATCGATCTTGTGCTGGACTTGGGGCACCCACTGGCGCACGATGGCGAACAGCTCAGGGATGGTGGTCTGCGGGTCAAAAAGAATCTCCTGGCACGCCGGGTCATTGGGGTCGAAGAACGTGAAGGCTAGGGCAGTGAGAGGTTCAAAGTCACCCCAGGCAAGCTGACACCCTCTTTCCATCCTGAGGCAGGGCCGCTCTAGGCCTTTGCCTTTAAGACCCTCTAATGCATGGTCTCAGACCATGTGGTGCGTGGGCTACAGGCATTTTCCGTTGGCTAGCATGAGGTTTCAAAATCCGGAGGTTTCACAGAAAACTCTGGATGCCCCATGTGTCTTGAAAAGTTGGAAGATCTGGCAATCCCACAGAGCAGCAAACTTCACCCCTAGAAACAAGAGTGTGGAGGGAGTGCAGGACCTTGAGTCAGCACATCCCCTGGGAGGAGGGAGGTTGGCACTGCCCTGGCACACTGTCGCCCTGGCAGAGCATGGGCACAGTCTGGCTAAATCTCAAGTAGAAACCAAAAACCAGAAAACTTAGTTTTTCAGAAAAATCTCCCCAATTTTTCAAATACCATGCAGTACACATAAAACGTACCCACCGGCAGGACCAAACCTGTGGCCAGCCAGGGCAGTGCCCAGAGGAACTTCCATCTCCCCCATTAGGCTCTGACGTGTGTTGCTTTCTGTGGTACTGCCAACACCCAGCACAGGGCCTGGCACAGGGCAGGAGCTCCGTGCATACTGAGTGAGTGAGTAAATGAACATCCAGATGATACACAGCCCTGGAAAGTGCCACACAGACAGCGCCAACAGGAATCAGCCTGCATGTTCCTCTTTAAGCCCCGGTCCTGGCGCACGCAGCCCTCCTTGGCTCAGACCCTGCCCTGGCTCCCGACACACTCAAAGCACTGACCAGTGCTCCCCCACAGCCCAAGGGCCTTGCACAAACTGCAGGCCAGTGTGTTCTCTGCCCTCTCCCCCTCACTCGTCCCACCCAGCCACACTGGCTCCTTCTGTCCTTCCAACACGACAGGCAAATTCCGGTCTTGGGCACTTTGCGCTGGCCTCTTTCCTTGCCCGGGACAGTCTTCCCTCAAGCCTTCTCAAGGCATTGCAGGGTTTACTCAAATGTCACTCCTGCAGAGAGGACTCCCAGACCACTCTGTGTGCATCAGCACCTCCGCCCTTCTCCCGCCCGTTTGTACTGCTCTAATCACAGCACCTACCACTACCGAACATTAACTTGTTTACTCCTTCTTCCTTCCCTTTCTCTTTCCCTCTTTTCCTGTCTCCCTCGTCTCCCTCGCTAGGATGTAAGCACTGTGTTTCTGTGCTGCCTTGTTCACTCCCTTTTCCCCAAGGCCCGGCACGGCAGCTGGCATGCGGTAGGTCATCAATCTACCTACAATCTCTGCGGAATTAATTGTACAACTTTAATTCACAAGTACACACGTTCTTCTCAGTCCATCTGAGCCCTCTCTCGGTCCTAGACCACATTTCCAGATTCCTTCCTGTTCTGTGGTCAAACCCTCCTTGTTCTATAAGCCAGATTCTGAGGGAGGTGAGGGTCGGGCACAGGGCACAGCCTACACCCTCTGACTTCCCACCGGGCTACAGGCCCCAGCCACGTCTAGCCACACTTCCAAAGGAGATTTTCCAGTTCCCTGGGGTGGATTCGTCACCCCGGACACCCAGATAGTGTTCTTATTTTTCTATCAGACTGAGGTCAATTTGTAGCGTCTCTGACCCACCTCTAGTGGGTGATATGGCCACAGATGCCACCCCTTCTGCCCTATTCTAGTGGTGCCTACTCTTTGAACATGGTGCCTACTTTGTCAACTTACAGCTGCGGGGGATTCCCAGACAACATCTTCTAAAAGCCTCCTCTACCCTCTCTATCCAGTAGCCAGAGGGAGCTTTTAAAAATATAAATCAGATCTGCCATTCCTCTGCTTTTAAATATCTCCCTACCAACTGCTCTCTCCCCATCACACTTATCTAAAGTCGTAGTGGCGGCTAAGGCCCTCCCAGATCTAGTCATTGCCAAACTCTCACCTCGACTCCCATCACTCCCTTACTACAGCTTCAGGATTGCCTTTTGTTCCTGCCTCAGGGCTTTTGCACTTGCTGCTCACAGCCCAGAACTATCTTTCTCCAGTTCTCCTATGGCTGATTCCTTCTCATCCTCTGGGTCTCAGCCTAAATGCTACCTTGCCAGAAAGACCCACTCTGACTACTCCGTCTCAAGGTGCTGCCCTCTGGCACCCCTCTTATATGTCTAACCTTTATTTCTTTCATAGCACGTATCTGATTTACCTATTACTTGCTCCCTCCTGAGAGCAGGGATCATGCCTGGATCACTCACCATTAATGGAAGATGATAAAGATCACCCAACATAAGGCTTATCACAGACTAGTTGCAACGGATAAATATGCTTGGTGAATGATTAGACACTTTCAGTTTCTCCAAGAAAACACCCTCTCAGCTCCACACCTTCCTACCTTGGAGACTTTACTCCTGCAGTTCTCTCTCTGGGTACCCCCTTCCCTTGCCCCTTCCCTTGTTAAACCCCAACTCATCCTTGGGTCTCCCTCAAATGTTACCCCTCATAGAAATCATGTCTTAAAAAGCTCTTGCAGCATCCCTTCTTGGCAAACAAAATTCTCATCATGTCTTGTAATTATATATTTATATTACATTATGCTTATCTGTGTGGTTGTCATCGAGGCCTGTAAATTCTCTCAGGGCAACGACTGTGTCTGTCTGGCTACATGCTTTGCGCCCAGCTCCTAACATAGAGCCAGGTCCACCACAGGCTTTCAGTAAGTGTTTGCTGAATGACTAAATGATTGAACGATGTGTCATGAATCAAAGATTAGGATTATTCATTCCAGTTCCGTTCTCCAATGGGTGAATGAATAAATTAACAAAAGGGGGATGCAAGGGCCACGACTCCCCCAGACCACTTTCAAATCACCCAGAATCACCCCACCATCACCACCAGCAGAGCTCAGCCCAACCTCTCTGGCCACCCAAGGCTTCAAACCAAATTGCAGGGTGGGGAGGGTGGTTACCGTAGTCCTTGGGGAGGGGGGCAGGTGCCGAGGGGTGCACAACAGGCTTCTGCCGGCGCTCCTGGGTGGGGCTGGGGGCCTCAGGGACCAACTCATCCTCTTCCTCCTCTTCTTCTTCCTCCCCCCGTAGTGGTGGGGCCATCGGAGCGGGATCTGTCTTAGTCATGGTCTTCAGTGGCCCTCCGGGGGGCAGGTGCAGAGTTGGGGGCGGCTTTCAGGCCAATCCTGGAGACAGAGGCCAGTTAGAGAGGGTCCCCGACAGGGTCCAGGGTCTGAGCCCCCAGAGGCTCCAAGGCCCCCCGTGACTCCCACACCCCCAGCTCTGGATTTTGGGCAACCGTAGAAACGACCATCACCCGTCAGAGGACCCTGGTATGCGGGCCCAGCGCCTAGCATTTCCCGCAGGTCCAGCCCCCCATTCTTCTCCTCCCGCGTCAGTCCCCTCAGTCTAGGCCGCCCCCTCCCCGGGTTTGTTTATCTCGGGATGGAGGATGCTTCGCCCCTCCCCTTCTCCGCGGGCCTTCCCTCTACCCATCTTACCTCTGACGAATGGGGCTGGAGACCAAAGCTGAGACTGGGGAGACTGGAGTAATGGGGTGTCAGTGTCGGGGGAACTGATGGGGGAGGAGAGGGAGACAGAAGGGGACGAGGCCCAGACGCCGACAGGGGATGGGGGTGGAGAAGGAGGGGCGCTGGCGGCGCATGCGCAGTGATACCCCCAACCAGGCGCGGGGGCGGAGATACTGGGAGGCTCCTGGCTTTGATGAAAAGGCTTGAGGCAACGTCGTCGTGCAAGGAAGAGACCCGGAGGGTGGAGAAAGAAAGGAGAGATGGCCACGAAAAAGGATGTGAGACATCCAAACAGAAAGAGATGAAGCAGAGACAAGGGCAAGGAGAGGGATGGGAAAGCGAGTACAGTTCTTTTTTGTCCCTACCCCTGGGATAGAGCCTTCCCGCAGGCCCACAAACCAGGCCAGTTAGGGCAGGGGTCTCAGTGTAGTGTGGTTTCCAGTGTTTTCTTCTCTCTGAGATCTCAGACCTGACCCCTTCTCTATGCTCATCGCATATGGGGAAGGGGTGTCTCAGAGGGATGATTTTGTAGACTCCTTCCATCATCGAGGGTCATTAGTCACTGTGGTTATCATCACACAGTGCTCAGAGAGCACTTACCAGGTTCAGAGAGGTTAAGCTACTTGCCCAAGGGCACACAGCAAGCAGATGATGGAGCTAAGACTTGAAACCAGACAGCCTGGCTGGAGAGTCTGGGCTCCTCATCACCGTCCTACATATGGCTGTGGCAGTGTGTAGGGCCAGATCTGCCAATGAACCCCTCCAGCCCTCTCAGAACCTCTATCTCCCCTTAGGGAAAGACCTCCTGGAGCCAGCTCAGGGTCCAAGCCTTCCTGGCTCCATCACCTTGGTTTGGCTGTCACTCCTGCCTGGTGGCCAGAGCTGGCACTGCCCACCACTCCATCCCAAAGAGGACTGGGCTACTGTGCCTCCCACCTTTTATCCTTCTAATGGGCAGGGCTAGTAGTTCCATCTCCAAAGTATTCCCTGAATTTCATCCCTCACCCCCCAACCAGGCCCTCATCTTGTCCTTCATCCTCTCCCACCTGGACTATGTTCTCCCTGCTCCTCCCTTTCCCTACAACCTGCTCCCTATAATGCAGCCACAGGGACCTAACATATCACAGCAGGGCCCTCCTCCACTCAGAGACATCTGCTTGATGCACCTCACTCCAGATAAAAGCTAGTGTTCTCAACCACAGCTCACAAGGCCCTAGGTGGACTTTCCCCTATCATCTCTCCAGCCACTCCTCCTGTCCCTCTCCACCGCACTCACTGCCCACCACAATGGCTTCCTTGCTCCCTCTCAGCCCAGGACCTTTGCACTGGCCGTTCCTTCTGCTTAGAATGCTCCTCCCCCAGATGCTTGGTTTCCTCTCTCCCCTAGTTTAGGATTTTATTTATTGGTGCCTTTTCAGTGAGACCCTCTCCGCTCTAAAATTGCACCCCACACACATATTCCCTTCCCTGCTTCCGTTTTTGCCATAGCAACACTGCCCTCCTCCAGCTGACACCCTAGATGTTGGCCACTTGCAGGGGCTGCGCTGCTCTCTGGAACATTCAGTCCGCGTGCCTTCCAGGCCGGCTCCTTTCTCATCCAGGTCTCTGCTCAAACGTTGTCTCCTTAGAGAGGCCTCTTCTCAACCCATCCGCCACTCCCACCCCATTACATTTTCGTTTAGTCTTTACAGCGTTTATTACCATCTGAAATTATCTTGTTTATTAGTTGACTGGCTTATAGTCTACTCAAGCAGAATAGAAGCACCATGAGGGCAGGACTTTGTCAGCTGTGTTCACTGCTGTGCATCCAGCTCAGCACCAGGCTTCGCAAAGGGTATGAGGGCTCTTCAGAACCAGGTACAATTCTCCCCAAATAAACAACTCTTGTTCTGCCCTGAGACTGTTTTACTGACTGCAAAGGTTCAAACTAGGGATGGCAGGGACCTGGCACCAAGGGGAAGAGTGGCTGATGGGGCTTGGGCCTAGGTCAGCCCCAAGGTTCAAGGGGTCCCTTAGGAGGGGGTACTTGGAGCCAGACCCTTGAGGGAGGTGCAATGGCCTAGGCATGGATGGTGGGCTAGGAACACAGGAACGAGTATGATGAGTCTCTCTTCCTCTGTCTTCTGTCATCTGTCCTGCAACATGATCTGTCCCAGTCCTTATGCACTGGAGGTCTGAGTGTCCAGGAGCTCAGGCTTGGCATCCAGTGTGACAGATACAGGACTTTGGGCAAGGAACACAGCTGTGTCAGGCCCTCCACAGATAATGGGATTCCTCAGGTCCAGGGAACTGGGCATTCCCAGACAAGGAAGTGACAGAGCTGGAGAACACAGGGGAATGAGGGGAGGGAAGGAGAGGGGAAAGGAAGGAGAAGGGGGAAGAAATGGTGAGGACCAGGGAGGGTGACGTGGGAGGGGGTATCAAGGAACACAGAGAGATGTAGGTAGAGATTTGTGGGGAGACAGGGAAACAGATGTGAGGCCAGAGAGACATTCATGGGGGAATAAAGAGGTATGGGGAAACAGAGGGAAATATTGGGGGGGCATCGAGAGACAGATATGGGGATAGGCAAAACACAGGGGAAGACAGAGAGAGACAGAGATGGGGGACACAGAAAGAAAGATACAGATAAAGAAAGACGTGGGGAAATGGAGAAACAGGAGGGCAGAGAGATGGGGCAGCAGAAACATAAAGATGAATTGGAGGGGGCGTGTGAGGAGGAGATTGAGAGACAGGGATTGAATGGGGGCAGGGGAGGCAGAGAGACACTGTCAGCCCAGGGACTGTGGCAGGCTTCCTGAAGAATCCCAGACCTGAATTTGAGCTCTGTCCCTACTCTTTGTATGTCCCTCTCGTGCCCCAGCATGGTTAGGCCACAGTCTCAAACACGAAGGAAGCCTCCAGGGGCAGCCACGCTACAGTTCTAGCTGACTGCTCCTATCTGAGAACACGAACCCAGTGCTGCTATATCTGCTGAGCCTTTAGGAAAGAACAACAATTATTTTAAAGCACCACCGACCAGAAAACATTGTTATATGTTAGCTATGTCCAATCAACTGGCCATCAGGCAGACACCTTAGCCACAGAGCTACTCTGGGGGCTCCTTTCTGAAACCTCTTCCTATCTCTTGCCCAGGCAGGGCTGAGAGCCCGAAAACCTCAAAGTTGGTCATGGGGTTTGAAGCAGGGAAAAGGCCTGGTCAACTTTGACTTCTAAAGACACGATGCCTTCTTCCAACATCCAGTAGTAAACTATAGGAGCAAAGGGGGCCTTTAGATGGGGCTCAGGAGACCAAACTCACGCTCTACAGGGGCCAGTCAGGAGCTCTCTCACAGTTTGAATCGAGGTTATGCAACTTACTGGCTGCTTGACTTTGGGCAAGATTTGTGCCTGATCTTTCATCTGAAAAATGGGGATAGCCGCAGTGTCAAGGTCACAGTGAGTTTTCAATACGTTATTAACTCTGTCTGGCAGAGCATAAAGGCTCCCTTAAATATTATTAACATATTACCTTGCTCTGATCAACAGGTGGTAGGCATTGCAACCGACTTTTTTTTTTTTTTTTTTGAAGAAAAGCCAGAAATGTGGAAACATGAGTGAAACGTTCTGACTTTTAAATGGAAATACGTATGCCATGGGGGCCAGGGGGCCGCACTCACCGGGCAGAGCAGGCCCTGGCGTGCCCAGCTGGCAGGCTCTCCTTGCACAGCTGCCGCGCCAGCTGTTCCAGGGCCCGCAGCTGCACCTGGTGCTGCTCCTGGCGCCGCTGCAGCCTCCACACGCGCCGCTGCAGTGCTCCCAGGACGGCGCCCAGCCCGGCCAGGGGGGGCCGGGCCCGGACTCCAGGCTGTGGCCTGGCAGGAGCAGGCGGAAGGGGCACGGGGGTCAGGAACATGGTGGCCGGGGCCTCGGGGCCTCTGGGTGCCGGCCCTAGTACCGCGAGGTGCACGGGGCCAGGGACTGAGACAGCTGGGCCTGGGGACAGGGGCGTGGTGTCTGGTGGGGAGGGAGACACGACTGGCTTCTCGGTGCTTAGGGAACTCTGCTGCTTCTGGAAGACAAGGAAGCAGGCAAGGCATGAGGTGGGGGCCTCAGGGCCGGACTCCAAGGGGTTACTGCCATCATGTAAAGCCAGACCTCAAGGAGGAACTTCCCTCAGGAAAGAAGGGCGTAGGGTCAGACTGCAGGAGGGATTTCCATCTGGAGAGGAGGGCTGGGGATCAGACTCCATGGATTGTTTCCATGTGGGGAAGACTGGGGGTCAGACTCCAGGGGTGGGGCCTCCCTTTGCTCACCTCAGTAGGCGATGCCGGGGAGAAAATGGAAGGCACGGCATCAGGCCGCAGGTAGCGCACACCCCAGCGCCACTGGAAGCAGGAGGGCGTGAAGTGCTCGCTGCACAGGTGCTGGTGGCAGCTGGGTACCCAGTCCTCGTGGCCCATGTGCCGCAGCCAGGCCTGCAGTCGGGGGCCGTCCTTCAGTGGGAACCTGCCAAGGGCAGAAGGGTTACAGGGTCAGTGAAGTTACGGGGTCAGCAGTATCAGGTCCAGTCATACCCCTCCCTGAGGACACACACACTGCGGGGGGTCCGTGGGCTCCAGACTGCTGTCTCCCTAGGCCAGAAGCTGGCACTGCCTCGCACCCAGGCTCTACCACCAACCTGCATCCCACTCTTCCGCCTTTTAACACCCAGCCTCAGCCCACCTCTCCTACTGTGGGTGCCCCTCCCATCCAGCCTCCAGCCTCTCCTGGCTGGGCTTTTGCAACAACCTCCTTCCTGGTTTCCCTTACCCACAGCCCCTCTGCCTTCCTCCCACAATCTGCTCCTGTACGTGAACCTGAGAGAGCAGGTGATGAACTAGACAAATCTAGGAAGTGGGAGATTCTACATTCATGGAGGTAGGGTGGGGTTATAGGTTAAAAGAGATTTAAGAAACGAGGCTGTGGACCTCATCTGCAACAAATCATTCCATAAAAAGACATTTTAACACAGTTGGGGGAAATTGAACATGAATCGGGTACTAGATAGTTGTAAGAAATTAATTTTGATAGGTATGATAATTGTCTTGGTTTATGCTTTTAAAATAGTCACCTGGGTGGCTAGGTCAGTTAAGCGTCTGACTTCAGCTTAGGACGTGACCTCACAGTCCATAGGTTCAAGCCCCATGTCGGGCTCTGTGCTGACAGCTCAGAGCCTGGATCTGCTTCAGATTCTCTGTCTCCCTCATTCTCTGCCCCTCCTCCACTCATGCTCTGTTTCTCTTAATCTCTTAAAAATGAAGAAATGTTAAAATTTTTTTTAAATAAATAAAATAGTCATCTGTTGGAAAAACATTCTGAAATATTTATGGGTAAAAGAACTAGTATCTGTAATTTACTTTAAAATACTGCATTAGAGGGGTGCCTGGGTAGCTCAACCAATTAAGTGTCCCACTCCTGGTTTTGGCCCAGGTCATGATCTCACAGTTTCGTGGGTTCAAGCCCCACATCAGGCTCTGCACTAGTAATGTGGAGCCTGCCTGGGATCCTCTCTCTCTCCCTCTCTCTCTGACCCTCCCCCACTTGTGCTCTCTCTCAAAATAAATAAACTTTAAAAAAAAATAAATACTGTGTTAAAGGTGTAAGTAGGTGGAGGTAGATGAAAAAGATTTGCAAAATGTTGACAACTGGTGAATCCGAGTGATAGATGCATGAGAATCCATTTATATAACTATTTTTTGTGTATGCTTGAAAATACCTGTTAAAAGGTGTTTTTTTAATATTTATTTTTGAGAGAGAGAGTGAAAGAGAGAGGGGATCAGAGGATCAGAAGTGGGTTCTGCACTGACAGCAGAGAGCCTGATGTAGGGCTTGAACTCACAAACCATAAGAGCATGACCTGAGCTGAAGTCGGGATGCTTAACTGACTGAGCCACCCAGGCACCCCTGTTAAAAGGTTTTTAAACAACTCAACAACAAAAATGACCCCATTAAAAACAGACAAAGGACTTGGGACACCTGGGTGGCTCAGCTGATTAAGTGTCTGACTCTGGATTTTGGGTCATGTCATGATCTCACAGTTTGTGGGACAAAGACCCAAGTCAGGCTCTGTGCTGACAACATGGAGCCTGCTTGGGATTCTCCTTCTCTCTCTCTGCCCCTCCCCTGCTCTCTCTCTCAAAATAAATAAACAAAATTTTAAAATAAATAATAAAAAGAAAAAAAAGAAAATGTGGCATATGCATACAACAGAATATTATTTAGTCTTAAAAAGGAAATTCTGACACATGCTATAACATTGCTGAACCTTGAGGACATTATGGTAAGTGAAATAAGCTAGACAAACACAAACACACCACTTATATGAGGTATCTAGGGTACTCAAATTCATAAAAAAGAAATGGAATGACGGTTGGGCTGGGGGGAGTAGAGAATTGGGATCTGTTGCTCAATGGGTATAGAGTTTCAGTTTTGCAAAATGAAAAAGTACTGAAGATTGGTTGCACAATAATGTGAATATTCTTGATATTAATGAGCTATACACTCAAAGTTGGTTAAGATATGGGGCGCGTGGGTAGCTCAGTTGGTTAAGCATCTGACTTCAGCTCAGGTCACGATCTCAGGGTTCATGAGCTTGAGCCCTGCATCGGGCTGTGCTGACAGCTCAGAGCCTGGAGCCTGCTTCAGATCTGTCTCTCCCTCTCTCTCTGCCTCTCTCTCTGTCTCTTTCTCTCTCAAAAATAAACATTAAAAGTTTTTTTTAAATGGTTAAGATGGTAGGTTTTATATTACATGTATTTTACCACAATTAAAAGTAAAAATTTAAGTTTAAGAAAATGAACTAAATAAAAGCTTTCCCTGTGGGAGTGGGTGGGGATTATCTGAGACTCCAGACTGTCCACAATGAAAACCTAATTTTCCAGCTTCACTTGCAGCCAGGGGCAGCCACATAATTGAGTTCTGGACAATTTGTCCTGTGGCAGCTGTCAGAACTGGGAGACATTAAAGGTTTATTTTAAGCAGCTAAATTTTGAGATAGTTTGTTATGTAGCATTAGATAACTAATGTGGTCATTCATCCACACTCTACCCGCACAGTATCTTCCATATCTGCCACATGATTTACTTGATATGTTTCTTAAAATGGGCCAACTTTAAGTATTAAACAAAGATACCTCAAAGAGAAATTTTACACCCCAATTTAAGATGGAAAACCAGTATTGGGGCACCTGGGAGACTCAGTTGATTGACCTCTCAGGTCATGGTCCCAGAGTCGTGGAATGGAGCCCTGTGTCGGGCTCTGTACTGAGAGTAGAGCCTGCTTAAGATTCTCTCTCTCTCTCTCTCTCTCTCTCTCTCTCTCTCTCTCTCTCCCTCCCCCTCTGTCCCTCTCCCTGGCTCTCTCTCTCAAATTAAAAAAAAAAAATCATACAGTTCTGTGAAGAAGACGAAGACGAAGACGAAGATGAAGACGAAGAAGAAGAGTAGTAGTAGTAAAGAAAACAGTATCAATTCTATGAATGGGAGTTGGCCAGAAAAACAGCTGGATACCTTCATCTGCCGAGGGCTCAGAGGCCTGCTCTCTCTTTGTTTAAAGGGCAGAGTAAGGGGTGTTAGTGCGGGACAGCACCAACTCTAGGAGACGAGTGGGCACATGCACACAAAGCAAGGCAATGGAGCCCTAAAACAGAAAGCGGAGGCACTCTATGAACTGACATGCTATTGTCAGGCATAGACGTTATGTAAAAAAAAGCAAAGTTCCAAACAGAGCAGATCAGCTTTTAGTAATTGTGGCAGGCTCAGTAAAGGCCCCCAGAAGATATCCATGTTCTAATCCCTGTTCTAATCCCTGGAGCCTGGGAATACTACTTTGCATGACAAAAGCTGTGATTAAGTTAAGGGTCCTGAGGTGGGAAGTCATCCTAGATCATTCATTTGAGCCCTAAATGCAATTACAAGCATCCTTGTAAGAGGGAGGCTGAGAAGATATTACCACGGATGAAAGCGGAGAAGGCGATGTGAGCACGAAGGCAGAGATTGGAATGATGTGTCCACCAGAAACTAGAAGAGGCAAGCAATGGATTCTCTCCTACAGCCTCACAGGGAGCGCAACCCTGCCAACGTCCTGATTCCGGCCCAGTAAGACCGACTTGCACTTCTGGTCTCCGGAACTGTGAGAGAATAATTTCTGCTGTATTAAGCCATCAAGTTTCCTTCCGTATCCACAGGAAATTAATACAGTAATGGAGGGTGAAATTAGAACATGTATTCAGATTTGCTTGTATTTGCATAAAGAAACCAGGAAGGCAGGGCGCCTGGGTGGCTCAGTCAGTTAGGCATTCCAACTCTTGATTTGGGCTCAGGTCATATTTTCAGGGTTCGTGGGATTGAGCCCCGCATTGGGCTCTACACTGATAATGTGAAGCCTGCTTGGGATTCTCTCTCTCTCTCTCTCTCTCTCTCTCTGCCCCTCCCCCACTCATGCACGAATGCTCTCTCTCAAAATAAAGAAATAAACATTTTTTTTTAAATTAAGAAAAAAAAAAAGAAACTGGGAAGGACACATAAGAAAGGAGGTAGGATGGACAGAGATGGGGGCGCGAGCAAGACTTCTCAGCCAAAAGGCAGACAGACAGGGCAGGTGAGGGCGGGGTGGGAGGCACAGCTAAGGAGAGAGGACAGAGGGGCTGACTCAGAAGGGCTGTGGCACCCAAAGAGCAGAACCCCAGGGCACACAGCCAGGAACTCTGGCTGCCGCAGTTCCTTTCACCTATTTGGGATCCAAATCCTCTCATCAACCCCATTCTGCCCGGATACACACAAGAAACCTCTTACAGCAGCATTCCCCGCCCCCTCCTTGGCAGAGACTGACAAGTGTCTACTCCGCTTGCCCTTTTCTTCTTCCTTACTAGCAAAACTCCAACTTTAGCTGAGGTCATAAGGTGCTGTGTTAAAAGACAATGTTTTCCCAGGTTCCTCTGTGTAGGTAGGGCCATGTAACTAAGTTCTGGCCAACGGATACGTATGTGTCATGTGAGAAAATCTGGGATGGTACCTGAAAGGCGAGGGCGTTCTCACATGGATCAGAGAAGCTCAAGGGGCAAGGGAGGAAAGTATAAAACCTCTTCCTAACTTGGTCTTTTCCTTATTTTCTTTTTTTTTTTTAATGTTTTTATTTATTTCTAGGAGAGAGAGAGAGAGAGAGACAGTGTGAGCAGGGGAGGGTCAGAGAGAGAGGGAGTCACAGACTGAAACAGGCTCCAGGCTCTGAGCTGGCAGTCAGCACAGAGCCTGACGCGGGGCTCAAACCCACGAACCGCAAGATCATGACCTATGCGAAAGTCGGACGCTTAACCGACTAAGCCACCCTGGCGCCCCGGTCTTTTCCTTATTTTCTTATTCTCCTTTGTTAATGGGTTCTGTAAAAACCTACCTTAAGTGGACAGTGTCCTCCTTTTCTATAGAATAGTTTAGTCTTTTAAAATTTTTTTTTAATGTTTTATTTTTGAGACAGAGACAGAGTATGAGAAGGGGAGGGGTAGAGAGATAGGGAGATACAGAATCCGAAGCAGTCTCCAGGCTCTGAACTAGCTGTCAGCACAGAGCCTGACGCGGGGCTCAAACCCATGAACTTGAGATCATGACCTGAGCTGACGTCGGAGTCTTAACTGACTAAACCACCCAGGCACCCCTAGAATAGTTTAGTCTTATTGGTTATCTTTCTAGATCATGGAGTGGCATTCACTGTTAGAGATTCTTTAACAAAAACAAACAAACAAAAAGCAGCTCTTTTCTCCCTCACTAACAATCAATTTAAAATGTCTTCAGGGTGGTTAAATGCTCAGCTATTTCCTAGTCTCCCTTGTAGTTGGGGGGTGACCAATGGTGAAGAACTCGCAGTTAGGTGGGGTTTCTGGGAAGGCTTTCTAAAAGGGGCTAATTCCATTTACAGTTGGAGCCCCTTTGGGTCTCCTTCCCTTTTCTTCCCGGGAATGGTACGGCATGATGGCTGAGGCACTTGGCAGCCATCTTGGATGGAAGCTGCATGCTAAGGATGACAGAACGGAAAGAGAGGAACCTCAACCCTAATGACTGTGGACCTGCCACACCCAGTGCTGGTCTGTCAACCTCTGTATTTGGTTTTTAGGAGAGAAAAACAAACCCTTAGTAGATTATATTATTGTTCAAAATATTTGCTGCCCTTCCTCACATGAAGATTATGTATCTCTACTCCAATGACTTGAGGGTTGCCAGAGATTTGCTTTGGCCAAAGGACTGAAAGTGACATGGGCCACTTCTTTTTTTTAATGTTTATTTATTTTGAGAGAGAGAGAGACAGAGGGAGGGAGAGAGAGGGAGAGCGAGCAGGGAAGGGGCAGGGAGAGGATGAGAGAGAACCCAAAGCAGGCTCCATGCTATCAGCTCAGAGCCTGATGTGGGGCTCAATCTCAAGAACTATGAGATCATGACCTGAGCTGAAATCAAGTTAGACACTTAACCAACTGAGTCATCCAGGTGCCCTTGACCACTTCTAAACATAAAATTTGTCAGGAGCCAATGAGTGATTCTCCCTATTTTCTCTTTTTCCCCTCCTACAAGACTAACAATATTCCATGTAGGGGAGGCTCCTTCAGCCTGAGTCCGCAGTTAAGATACTAGGGTAAGTCCACAAATGGTCTGCAAAGGATGTAGTGTGAGTGAGAAATAAACCTTTACTGTAGTAAGCCACTGAAATTTTTTAAATTTGTTTTTTAATTTTCAAAAATTTTATTTTTTATGTTTTATTCATTTCTAACAGAGAGACAGACAGCGTGAGCAGGGGAGGATCAGAGAGAGGGAGACACAGAATCCAAAACAGCCTCTAGGCTCTGAGCTGGCTGTCAGCCCAGAACCCAACGCGGGGCTCAAACCCACGAACCATGAGATCATGACCTGAGCCAAAGTCGGACGCTTAACCGACTGAGCCACCCAGGCACCCCATAAGCCACTGAGATTTTGCCTCTGTTACTGCTGCATAATTTAACCACACTGTACCTTAAAACCTCCATAATTTTTTAAGCCAGTAATATTTCGTGACTTTCTTACTGCCAACCAAATGCAATTCCTAACTGATAGGTCCCCCATGAGAGATGACTCTCATATGTTCCTGAAAGGGCCTAGACAGAACTACAGAATGTTTCCTTTGGCTGCCTAGCTCTGTTATTCCCTGGCAGCGACTTCCCTCTCTGTTTCACCTTGTTCCTTCCTACCACCTATGCCTTGTCCGCATCTCCTTTGGAACAGCCCCTCACCAAATTGTTAACTATGTGGCTTCTGCAAGACGAACGCAGGGGTGAGCCCTGAGGTGGAAATGAGTTAGCCTGTGTGAGGGACAGCCTGGTTGCCATTGGTGGGATTTATTTTAATTTTTAAAATTATTTATTTATTTTGAGAGGGTGCGGGTGCACGTCCCTGTGCACAAGCAGGGGAGGGGCAGAAAGAATCCCAAGCAGGCTCCCGCCGTCAGTGTAGAACCCAACAGAAGGCTCCATCCCACGAACCATGAGATCATGACCTGAGCCGAAATCAAGAGTCAGACGTTTAACTGACTGAGCCACCCGGGTGGCCCTGGTGGAATTTAAACAACACACACATGAACCGATCTTTATAATGTCATCTGGTTACTCTGTACAGTTGTCGTTATTCTTCTCATTATTATATGCGGAGCGCTTGAACAGTGCCTGGCATATCGTAAGTGCTCTCCAAGTAAGTTGTTCTTGTAAGGGGCACAAGAGTGGAGGCAGGGAAGCCAGGAAGCAGCTCTCACAATGTCTCAGCAACAGATGATGACAACCTGAATAGCAGAGGTAATGAGAAATGGTCAGGCTGGAAATGTAGTAGGGTTTTTTATTTTTTTTTTTTTTAATTTCCTAATAATTTAGTTAGGAGTTTCCTGTTCGCATTTATAACTGTATTGCCAAAGTGTTAGGGTGTGGTAATTGGGTGGGGATATGTTTGGGAGGTAAAGTCAAAGGGCCGGTTAACGGACCCGACTGGGGGCAGTGGCGCTGAAGAAAGCATCAGGAGTGACCCCCAGGTTGTGTGTTCGGTTCTTCAATGTTTGACCCTTCACCTATCCAATAAGCTCTCAGGACAGGAACAAGATCTGTCAAGGTCCTTTGTGTCCAGCAGGGGGTTCCTTTCTGCAGGAGACACTCAAGAGTTGCTGAATTCATAAACAATGCCAGAGCGACATATTTTAAAAAACAAATCTGGTCACACTAATTTAGGTTTGGAAGACTCCTCTGCATTACTCTTACTCTGCACCAGGGCCCCTCAAGGGACATGGGCTACTGGGTTTCCTTGGGGAGACCATCTGAAATGCATTCAACAAATTCATCCAACAAATATTTACTGAGCGCCCACTATGTGCCAGGCACTGATCTAGGACTGGGGAAATAACAGACAGCAAGACAGAGAAAAATCTCTGCCTTCACAGAGTAATATTCTGGTAGGGAAGACAATAAAGGAATACATCAAATATGTGACATGCGAGATAGTGGTAAGCATTAAAGGGAAAAATAAAACAGGAGATGGATAGGTAGAACACATATGTATCTGGCAGAGGGTTATCATTTTAATAAAGTGGTGGTCATAAAGGTAAGGCCTTTCCATGCAGACGGAAAAGCACAAAGTCCCTGGGGCAACAATGTGCCTGGCATGTTAGAGGAACTTCAAGTAGCCAGTGACACTGGAGCACAGTGGTAAGGGGCAGGAGGAAGGAGATGAGTCATATAGAGGTTGCAGATCGAGCTCCTGTAGGGCTTTGTAGGCCTTTCTGTCTGCTCCAGCCTCACCTTGTCTTTTATAGAGTGACGTGGGAGCCATGGGAGGGATCTGAACAGAAGAGGACTCTGATCTAATTCAGGTGTCCATAAATTCCCTGTGACTGTGTGGGGATCAGAATGTGGGAGTGGGTTGATCAATGAAGAAGCACCTAAACTGGTGCAGTCAGGAGATGGCAATGGCCAGAACCAGAATGGAGGCAGAGAAGGAGTTTAGAAGTGGTTAATTCTGGATAGATTTTAAAGGGAGAGCCCACAGGATCTGCTGATGGACTGGATGAGGAATGTGTCCTGGCTGATTCAGACTAAAGCCACCAGAAACAAACCTGTAGTCCAAGAAAGTCAGGTTTATGTACCATAGCAATGAGGGAAACTGCACACCAGAAGTATTATAAGGAATCTCACCAAACAAGGGAAAAGACAGGGTTATTATTTGGATTTGGGGGAAGCGGTGAAATATAAATGAAATTGTTTGGATAGGCTTAAACCAAAGCAGAATTGTGTGTGAAGGGATAGATACCAGGTCTGGATTGCAAAATGAGTCCAGAGTCCTGTCTCCTTGTAAGCAAAAAACTTTAGGTCGATGAATAAAACTATGTCCAGAAATGCCTTACTTGAAGCTCTGCCCCTGGACTGTAAACTGAGGTTGCTTCTCATTGTCAAAATGACTTAACTCCCCTACGCGTTCAGTGAGATGTTTCATTTTTACTGATACAATTTCAAATAGCAAAGTTTACCATAAACCATGATTTTACAATTTTTTTAAAAAGCAGACTCCATGCCCAACATGGAGCTTGCGCTCACTACCCTGAGATCAAGCGCCTCTATCTACTGAGCCAGCCAGGCGCCCCCATGGTCTAGGATTTTAGAGAACAAAGTTTCCCAGTAAAAACAAAACTCAAAGAAGGGGAATTTTTTCACTTTATATCTGCAGTATGTCCCTGTGTGTGTGTGTGTGTGTGTGTGGAATATATACATATATATATTTTTTTCCTATTAACTCTTCAGCCGGCCTTTCCCGTATCTTTTATTCTAGCCTGGGAATAATAAATAGGAAGACAGATTTTTAAAGATTATTTTTGTTTTTTTACAGTTCAAGCTAATTTTTACTTTAAGTGTGAGGAAAGAAAAGAGGTGGAGATAACTCTAAGGGTTCCAGCCTGAACAACAGGAAAGATGAAGTAAGTTATCAACTGCGACAGGAAACGCTGTGGAAGGTTTGGGAAGGAGACAAGATCAGGAGCTCAGGTCCAGATGTTCTACGTCTGAGATACCTCAACATCGTGGAGATGACGAGAGGGCAATTGTAGGGCCCTCCCTACACAGTCCCACTTCTTCCGGTCGCCCCTTTCACTACCTGGAGTTAAACGGCTACCCCTGCGTTTAAACACATCTTCACCTTTGCACGAGCTGTGTTTCCTGCTGAAGATACCGTCTCTTCACTTTGCTAACCCTGCTTCTAAATACCTGCCGGCTGCACCCCGTGCCCGGCAGAGACGCAGTTATCCTCGGGCCCCGCCCCCACTGCCCCGCCCCCGTAAGCCCCGCCCCGCACTTGCGCTCACTTGTAGAAGCTCACAGGGCGGTTGTCAGCGCCCAGTCGGCCCGCAGTGTTGGAGCAGTTCGGAGCACGGCAATACTTGGGCATGGCTGTTCAAGCCCGTTGAGTCCTGCCCAGTCTGCAGCCTCACTTTGCTCCTCTCTGGGTTCCAGGGAACACGGCCCCACCCCTCTCTGCCTGCCTCACGTGACGGCCCTTGAATCCTCGTCACGTGCAGGGAAGGGGAGTGGGCGCCTGCGCACTACGCGCCCCGTCGCGTTACCACAACTACGCCCTAGTCACGTGGCAAATGGGGACACGCGAGTGCGGCGGGGCAAAGCCAGTTCTTACCCACCCTGACCTTGTCACGTGCTGGGGGAGTGATGACGTCACGGCTTTTCTGAGTCTGCGCCAAGAGGTCAGGCCCTTTCCGCTCCACCCTACTCTTACATCCGGGCGACTATCCACTGCGTCGGGGGAACTGGAGGCTTTGGCCTTAGCTACGTAAAAATTAAAACCTAAACGCTTGTTAATGATGAAAACACAGACCGAATAAAAAACGCCATTTTGTTTGATCAGGCATCAAGTCAACTAGCTATAGCTGCACCCTGCCAGAAACTTCGCTCCGCCTCTTAGCCCTCATTGGTCAAAACGGCCGCCCGGCAGCCCTGACATTGGCCAGACTCGGGGCCTCCAGCGTCCAATGGGCGGCGGCGCCGGCTTTCCCGCGGGCCGTTTGCTCTTCGAGCGGGTCCTGGAGGCGTCGGCGGCAGTTGGGGAGTGCAACGGTTGCCCGGATCCGGCGCGACGATGGCGGCCTTGGGGCTCGGAGGCTACGCGCGGAACGATGCAGTCGAGAAGCTGCCGTCCGTCACGGTGGGAGTTCCGGCGCGGAGGAGCCAGTGCTCTCCGCCTCCAGCTCCGCCACTGTGTCTCCGGCGGCGGACACGACTCTCGGCGGCGCCGGAGGACTCGGTGCAGAACCGGGTGAGGAGCTGTTTGCCCTGCCCACCCCAGTTCCAGGCTCCCTCCCGGGATCCCCCTGGTCCCGCCCTTAGATCGTTAGCCCCGCCCATCAACCCTCGGCTAGTCTACTCAGGCTCCTCTTCGTCTCCTACGTCCCGCCCTGTTAGCCAAGACTCCTCCCACTTTCCCGTCTTCTCTCTCAGGTACTATCCAGCAATTCTAGCTCACCTCTCAACCCCCGTCCCCGTAGCCCTTGGAGCATTTTCGGGGTTTCTCCCTGGACCATTACCTCGGAGTGAATCTTAGTTCTGATAATCACCTTCTAGTCCCGCCTTCCTGCGTATCTCTTCCGTCACCTTTAGATGTTTCTCTGGGCCCTTCCATTTTTGTTGACCTCACTCCACGCTGGATCATTAGGATCCCTAGCAGTGTTCAGTATGGAGTCCTACCTCTCGAAACTGCCCCTCAGCTCTACTCTGCCTTCCCTCCCCACCTGCTTTTTCTTTCCTTCTCCCTTACCAACGTAGGATTCTTATTACATATTGCCACGCTAAATTATGGACAACATGTGAATAATTGTAAAATCTCACTAACGCTTCCTGCGGGGAGGGGGTACGGAACAGTTCCCTAAGCCTTTAGACACAGAAACAAAGATTTTGGGGTAGATAGAAAGAATTCCATTAGCACAATAGCAATTAAAAAAAAAAGTTCTCCAACTCTGAGCTACGAAGTCTGTTTTTATAAAACAGAAGTGTTAATAATCATAGCATGGAGCAGAAATAAAACGGTGACTGTGACCTGCTTGACAGAGTCCAGATAGAGAGTGAAAACATGGTAGCTGTTGGTGGATCTTGTTCTTGCAACATGACTTCTTGCTGCACTCTGATTATATCACCCATTCCTGGCTGCAATTCCTGGTGGCCCCTGCACATCTCTCTGGCTATTCCTCCATGGTCCTCTCTCTTAAATGTTCAGTCACACAAGCCTGCTTTCTGTTTTCCTGAGGCTCCAAGCTCTTTACCACCTCCTGAGTGTTTGCTGAGTCCTCTTGGCTTTTTGCCGCAGTTCTTTTGACTGGCTCCTCATCCTTCAAGTCTCAGCCTGCATATCTCTACCCTGAGAGGCCTTCCCCCAGCCTAAAACAGACACCTACTTTAATCTCTCACCTAGCACCCTGAACTTCACAGCACTTACCTTCTAGGTTACCTGAAAGTACCTTGTAAGCGCTAAATTATGTATAAAATAGAGGAATAACAATAGCAATTTCAGAGAGGCAGTAAGCAATGTGGTTAAGAGTGCAACCTCTGGACCCAGACTACCGGGGCTTAAACCTTAATTCTGTTGTTGTTGTTGTTGTTATTCTTCTTCTTCTTCAAGTAGGTTCCATCCCCAGCATGGAGCCCAATGCAGGGGTTGAATTCATGACCCTGAGATCAGGACCTGAGCTGAGATCAAGAGTTGAACTTCTGGGGCGCCTGAGTGGCCAAGTTGGTTAGGCATCTGACTTCGGCTCAGGTCATGATCTCATGGTTAATGAGTTCAAGCCCCACGTTGGGCTCTGTTCTGACAGCTCGAAGCTTGGAGCCTTTTTCTGATGTGTCTCCCTCTCTCTCGCTGCCCCTCCCTGTTTGCACTCTATCACTTTCTCTCTCTCAAAAATAAATAAACATTAAAAATTAAAAAAAAAACAACGAAATAAGTCGGGCAGAAAAGGACAAATATCATATGTTTGCACGTGTAGGAGGATTGGGAGGAACTTAACAGAGGACCATGGGGGAGAAGAAGGGGAGAAATGGTGGGGGAAAGGGAGAGAGGTAAACCACGAGAGACTCTTGAATGCTGNGGCAGTGGGACCAGCGCTGTGGCTGTGCACCCCCAGAGACACTAGGCTGTCCTGATTAAAGCTCGGCGGGGGGGGGGGGGGGGGGAGGGGGGAGATGGGCGTGGAGGAGGGCACTTGTGGGGATGAGCACTGGGTGTTATATGGAAACCAACTTGACAGTAAACTCTGTAAAAAAAAAAAAAAAAAAAGAGTTGAACTCTTTAACTGATTGAGCCACCCAGGCACCCCAATTCTGTCCTTCTTGTTATGGACTTTTATGTGCTTCAATGTCCTTATGTAAAATGAAGATAATAACATAATATTCCTTTGTAAGGTATTTGTGAGGATTAAGTGAGCTCACGTATCTTAAGCATTAGAACAATACCTGGCACATTGCAAATTCTCTATTAGTGTAGCTATTACTGTTTTGATTGTGTATTTTGGGTAATTGATGTCATTTATTTTTCTTGTTTGGTGGCAAAGTGTCCATCTGGCTTATAAAAGATACACTCTAAAAATGACATTATTATATTATATTATATTATATTATATTATATTATATTATATTATATTATATTAGTGCCCAGTAATGCTGATTGACAGATATAAAACTGATGTGAGTGCCATTGCCTAATTGCTTGGGTTAGAGTCCTGGTGTTTCTCCTTCCTGGATGGGTTACCTCTCTGGGACTCTTTATACCCTCATCTGTAAGATAGAGATGATGATGACGATAATGATCATATCACAGGGTTATTGTGAGCATTAGATGAGTCAGCACAGTCACAGGTATTTAAACAGTGCCTACCTCCTGGTAGATGCTCAGTAAGCAGTAGCTATCATTATCCTATGTTTGCCTCTCATTTCTGATGCCAGTGACTTGCTTGAGAATGTTTTACTTTTAAATAATTAGAAACTAGTGTATTCCAGGGGCAGCTGGTGGCTCAGTTCATTGAACATCCGACTTTGGCTCACATCATGATCTCATGGTTCATGGGTTCGAGCCCCGCGTTGGGCTCTATGCTGACAGCTCAGAGCCTGGAGCCTGCTTCAAATTGTGTCTCCCTCTCTGCCCTTCACCATCTCATGCTCTGTCTGTCTCTGTCTCTCCGAAAATGAATAAACATTTAAAAAGAAAGAAAAACTCGTCTATTCCAAATATGAAAGTATCACAAATCTATTAGTCCATATCGTAAATTGTTTTTTTTTTAAATTTTTTTATGTTTTTATTTATTACTGAGAGACAGAGAGAGACAGAACATGAGCATGGGAGGAGCAGAGAGAGGGGGAGACACAGAATCTGAAGGAGGCTCCAGGCTCTGAGCTGTCAACACAGAGAACAACATGGGCCTTGAACTCACAAATCGCAAGATCATGACCTGAGCTGAAGACGGATGCTTAACCGACTGAGCCACCCAGGCGCCCTGATACTCTTAATTGTTTTAATCAACCATGATAGAGACTTGCTCATTTAAATTACTTTCCTTAGAGAATTTAAAAATTTTAAATGTGATTGTTCACTTGTTTCTTTACTTGTTGAACTCTAGACTGTAAATTTGCTGAGGGAATAGATGGTGTCCACTCTTGCTCACTGCTGTGTCTCCCTTGCAGAGCCCAAGGTACAGACTGGCTTTGGAGCCAGAGACTAGCGGGGTTTGTATGCCAACTTTGCCACTCCACAGGTGTGGGATCTTGGGCCTCAACATCCCCATCTGTAAAATGGGTGTTATAACAATGTCTTCTTCCTTGGGTTGTTGTGAAGTTTCAAATCTTTTATCCATATAAAATATTTAGAAACTTATTCAGAGGTCACCTTCTCAATGAGGCCTTCTCTCATTTCACAATACCCCCAATCTCCTTCCCTGCTTTATTTTTCTCTTCTGCTCCTAACAGCACCTGGCATCTGTTTTACCTATTTGTTCTGTATATTTTTTATGTCCTCTATCCCATCATGGTTAGGATGCACGCTCCAGGAGGGCAGGGGTTTTTGTCTGTCTTCCTCATCATTCTGTGTCCTTGAAAGGAATGTTGAGAAGAACAAATGTTAGCTGTTGGCCATAGTTGGCCATAACTGAACTGTTAGTGTTAGATGTAACAGAGACTGAATGGGTGGCTGAGGCAGTGGTGCCACAAAGGGCCTACTGGGAAAGGCCTCTGACTTGGTCCTTTCCCCCACAGGTGTCACTCGAGAAGGTACTTGGCATCACAGCCCAGAACAGCAGCGGCCTGACCTGTGACCCCAGCACAGGCCACGTGGCCTACCTGGCAGGGTGAGTGAGTGGGCGGGTTTTGGCTTTTCCATTTGTAGAATGCAGGTAAGCTGCCTACCCCTGAGGGCTGTGGAGAGAGAGGCCCATCTGAGTCTAGAACAGCACCCGCGTGTGATGAGGACTATGAAAGCCTTATTGTGACTGCAGGTGGGAGGTGGCGGCAATTCTGGGAAATACCCAAGACCCAAGCTGTGGTGTCAGACAGCATGGATTTGTGTCCCAGTGCCGCCGTGTGCTCTTCTGTGAACCCCTGCTGCTTCGCCCATAAAACACAACTAGGGATAGCCTCCTCTTGGGTAGTTTGAGAGGACTGAAAGATCTCCTCCTACTGTTTATCCCATAAATACGGATCTAGCCTGGCAGTGTTTGAGGCACCGAAGAGACCCCTCCACACCTGGAGGGCAGGGGCGGATCTGTAGTCCTTCCTAATGAACAGTATCTGTCATTGAGTCTTTACGATGCAGTCCAGGATAGAGGACAAGGGTGGGCTCTTGAATCTGATATGGAATCATATCCCCACTCTGTCCCTGACGTGCTGGGTGGCCCTGGGCAAAGGATTGTCCCTCTCTGGGCTTCAAGTTAAGGGGACTAAGATTTCTGACTTTACCTGGCAGTTGTGAGGAAGTAAAGAGATTGCGCACATAAAGTCTTTATTAGACCAGTGCCTGACAGAGGAAGTATTGGTTTCTATTTAAGAATATGTTATCTAATGACTTGAAGTGCCCTAAAATTCTCAGCATAGACACCTGGAGGAGGAGGAGGGAATCTTCTGTTCAGAGCCTCATTTATGTGTGGGCTCTTCTGTTGGGAATGGAATCATCCCTGGACCCCAATATTCCTCTCAGTTTGGGCACATTTTCCTCTTTCTCTCCAGCTGTGTGGTGGTGATTTTGAACCCCAAGGAGAACAAGCAGCAGCACATTTTTAACACTGCCAGGTAGGCTGGGGCCTGGGCATTGGGTAGGGGTGGGACCAGGGTCCTGGCACACCCCCCCTTCCCCACGTTGCTTGGAAGCTCGTAGGTGGGTGGGTGACTAACTCATTCACTCACCCGTCGGTTCAGCGACATTGCTGCTTTGTGCTAGGTAGTGTTCTGTGTGCTGGGGACAGTGAACAAGAGACGTGAGAATCTCTGCTCTTGTAGAGCCGACAGCCCAGCGGGAAGGACAGACTAAACCAGTTGGCAAATTACTAGCTGACTCTGACCATCGCTATGGAGGAAATAACGAGGATGTGGGACAGCAGGTTTGCTGACAGAGCGGAGGAAAACCATATCAGAGGGCTCGGGGAGGGCCTCTTGGAGGCTGAGACCTGAGAAAAGTAAGGGAGTGACCCCTGTGAAAGTATCGGGGGAGTGTTCCAGGTAGAGGGAAGAGCAAGGGCAAAAGACCCTGCAGTGGATAAGAATCTTGGTTTTTTGAGGAGCAGCCGGGGATTCTTTTCCCTGGAACTGGAGGAGTGGGTGAAGGGGAAATGAGGCTGAAACAGATGCCACTTCTGGGTCTTAGTAATTTTTTAACTTTTTATATTGAAATAATTAGATTTTAAAGAACAGTACAAAGAATGCCTATATAGCCCTTACTCATTTTCCCCAGATGTTCACCTCTTACTATGTTTGCTGTATCATTCTCAGTCTATATACGTAGTAATTTGTTTTCTGAACCATTTGAGAGTAAGTCAGGGACATGATACCCCTGTGTCTCTAAATATTTCAGTGTGGATTTCCTGGGGGTGGAGTGGGCATTATCCTTCAAAACCACAATACATTCAACAAAGTCAGGTAATTAAAACTGGTGCGTCACTACCACCTAAGCCTCTTTCAAGTTTTACCATTTATCCCAAGAATGTTCTTTACGGCAAAAGAATTCTGTCCAGAATCACACATTGCATTCAGTTGTCGCTTTGGTCTTCTTCAGTCTGAAGCAGTTCCTTCATCTTTTCTTGACTTTCATGACCTTGACACTTGAGGATGACTGGCCAGGTATTTTGTAGAATGCTCCACCCTTTGGGTTTGTCTGATGTTTCCTCATAGATAGACTGGGGTTCTGCGTCTTTGGCAGGAACACCTTAGAAGGAATGCTGCATCCTCCTCAATACATTCTATCAGGTGGTGTATGATCTTGACCTGTCTTACGACCAGTGGTGTTCACTTGGGCCCTTGGTTAAGGTGGTGTCTACCAGGCTTTCCCACGATGAGGCTTCTCTTTTCCCCTGGTGACTAGTGAGTGTGCTGTGGGGAGCTTCTCTGAGACCGCACGTATAACCCTACTCCTCCCCAGACTTTGACTCACGCATCTTAGCCTGGCTTTGACATTTTTCAAAGCCTCTGCAGGGAATCCTGATGGCCAGGGCTCTCCCTGTCAGGTAACTTGGGCAGCACTTCCCCTGTGATGAGGTCTTCTCATCTCAGAACTGGCTGAGAGTCCTGACTTCACGGAGCATGCTTGAGGAATTAGTGCAGCGACGCCCACAGAGCATTTTGTGGAAGGCCGGGTGCAGGGTCAGGGCACGGGACATGCTACGAGTGTTACCTGACTGGCTAGCTGGTTTGGCGACTGATTCCTGCTCAGGTCATGATCCCAGGGTTGTGGAGCCCAGTCCCATGTTGGGCTTCAAGCTGGGCATGGAGCCTGCTTGAGATTCTTTCTCTCTGCCCTCTCTTGTGCACACACTCTCTCGCTCTCACTCTCTCAAATAAAAAGAGAGTGAGAGGGGAGAGGAAAAAATAATATAGTCCAGAACCGTGAAACTTGCTGCCAAAAAAACATGCAAACTCGTCTGGTCATTCAGTCCTTGTGCAGACTAGAGAGAAACATGGGTTTTCCAGAACGCTTTGAGTGTTTAGCAGTGGAGCACATGCTGTAGGCTGTCTCATGTCTGCCAGCACCACCCCCACGGTTAGGGCAGGTCAGTACCATTTCCTGCACCTGAATTTCTTGGGGTTACAGGGTGGGTGGGATCTTAGGGAGCCCACCCCTGCTGAGTGAGAGGAAAGGAAGTACAGTGACCTGTACAGTGACCACCCTATCTTTGTTTCAGGCCTTTGCTATTACCCCCAGTTCCCTGTGCCACTGACCCCCTTTCTGGCAGCGGGAAATGCGAGGAATGCACTGTGTGCTGGGCACACGGGCAACACTGGCTCTGTGGGAGCTGCTGGGACTCACCTCTCCTGGCCTCTTCCAAGGCTTGGGAGCAAGGAGTGGGCGGATTTCTGTGAGCACAGCCAGGCTGGGGTCTGGCTGCCTACCCTCCTTGGAACCAATGACCAGCATCTTTCCTTTCCCTCAGGAAGTCGCTGAGTGCTCTGGCCTTCTCCCCTGATGGGAAGTACATAGTGACGGGGGAGGTGAGTTGTGTTTGTGATTGAGTGGGTAGGGAGGGATCCTGGGGCCAGTCCCTCTACCCCCAAGTAAGCCTGGAGAGCCCATAGAAGAGCTTCTTCTTGGGCCGGGGAGCGCCATGGCAGATGGGGGAGGTGGCTTTTGGGCACATCCTAGGGCAATGCCAATTTCAGCCCTAATAGCCCTGCCAGCCCCTCCTGGTGCAGATCCCAGCAGCAGTAATGGCCCCACATTCCCCAGAACGGGCACAGGCCTGCTGTGCGCATCTGGGACGTGGATGAGAAGAGTCAGGTGGCAGAGATGCTGGGACACAAGTACGGCGTGGCCTGTGTGGCCTTCTCCCCCAATATGAAGCACATCGTGTCCATGGGCTACCAGCACGACATGGTTCTCAATGTCTGGGACTGGAAGGTGAGAGACTGGTGGGGGTGTGGGCAGGCAGCTGGCGGCCAGAGCACCCTGCTGCTCAGGCATACGGTGAACTAAATGAGATAATTTTGTAAAGTGAGCTCATTTATCCAGGAAATATTTATTGCCCACCTAGTGCATGCTGTTTTAGACACTTACTGTGAGGCATATGACAAGCTCTAACTAGTAGAATATGTAATTATTCTCATATTGATCAGCTGTGATCTCAAGCAAGTGACTTGACTTGTCTGTGAGTCTGTTTCCTCATCTGTAAAATGGATACGTTAGCATTCCCTTTGTGTGAGAATTCAGTGACTTAATATGCACCGAAAAGCTGGACTTTGGAACAGCTAGGGGAGGACTTGGAGGTGGCAGAAGTGGGTACCAAATCCTGGCTCTCTTCACAACCTGCTGTGTGACCTTGAGCATATGACACCATCTCTGTGAGCCTGGCAGAGGTAGGGAGAAGCACCTATCAGATAGGACTGTGGAGAGGATTTCATCCTGCGAAGGCTCAGTCATGTGTGAGCTGTAGAGCTTGGACTCTTGGGGAGAGCCCTGAACCTTACTCACACATGGAAACCTTTCCGAGCCTCAGTCTCCTCTGTGTTGGTAAGGATAAGAGTGCCACACGTAGGTTTCCCCAGAGGGCCCCAGGAAAATGACCCGGAGCAGGGGAGGGCTGAGTGGTACAGGGCTGAGGGCACAGGCACAAATGATCCAATGGCTGGGTGCAGGTGTGAACTTCTCTGCATTGATTCTTCCAGAAAGACATTGTGGTGGCTTCCAACAAGGTATCGTGCAGGGTCATCGCCCTCTCCTTCTCAGAGGACAGCAGCTATTTTGTCACCGTAGGGAATCGGCACGTGAGGTTCTGGTTCTTGGAAGTCTCCACTGAAGCAAAGGTAGGTTTCTTCCCCTGCCCCCTTAGCCAGGCCTGGGGGGTAAAACCATTAGGGGCAGCGTGGACTCCTGTTTCTACCTGAGATTTGGAGGCAGTGGTCTCAGAGGTTGTCTGGCCTCTGGTTCAGATTCTGCTGCTGGGCCTGTTCTCCAGGTGCTGCCAGGCCCTGCTGGGAAATCTCCCCACTGACCCTGGGTCAGGCCTCTTTGCTGGACTGCCACCTTCCAGCCACTCTGCTTAGATGTGTCTGTTCTGTTTTTTTCTTTCTTTCTCCTCAATTTGGAGGAATGTCTTAGAGTCCTTCTGTTTAGCTATGTGTCGTATCCTCTGGTCATGAGAGTCCCGCTGTGATCTTGCTGGGGTCGGGGCCGTGTGGACAGTGTCTTACTATGCCCTGCTGTGCCTCCAGGTGACGGGCACAGTGCCCCTCGTCGGGCGTTCAGGCATCCTGGGTGAGCTGCACAACAATGTCTTCTGCGGTGTGGCTTGTGGCCGGGGCCAGATGGCAGGCAATACCTTCTGTGTGTCCTACTCGGGCCTCCTCTGCCAGTTCAACGAAAAGAGGGTGCTGGAGAAGTGGATCAACCTGAAGGTACCCCACCCTCCCTGTCTGCATCAGTGGGGGAAACACTCTTCACAGGACATGTGTCTCCAGGGACACTTGGTAATGTCCCTGCCGGGTAGTTGATTCCACTAACTGGGTTTAAGTTCTCAAAAGTTCTGCTTGTGAGACCCTTGATGAGTGACTTTCCCTCAGTGAGCCTCAGTTTCCTCATCTGTAAAATGAAAATCCTGCTGCCTGCCTCACAGAGTTGATAAGGGAGTCCTGTGAGATAATATACGGAAGGCACTCAGCATAGTGCCTGGTACCCTGTAATGGGGTCAAGGTTACAGTTGCTCTCCTATCACTGTTTGATCCAGTTCCCATTTTTCTTCTTCACTGAGCACTCTTAGCTGGTGGGAGGACTGCTTTTTTTTTTTTTTAATCTAAGATATGATTGACTTCATTTTTCAGTCAAAAAAGACTATATTAAAAATACATAACATTTTTTAAAATTTTATTTATTTTGAGAGAGTGAGAGTGTGAGCAGGGGAGGGACATAGAGAGAGAGGGAGAGGGAGAACCTCAATCCAAACTACCAGCACAAAGCCCATTGCAGAGCTCAGTCTTGTGAGCCATGAGATCATGACCTGAGCCAAAACCAAGAGTGAGATGCTTATCTGACTGAGCCACCCAGCTGCTCTTATAACATTTTAATCCAAAGGATGGGGGCTTCTGGGTGACTCAGTTAAGCATCTGACTTCTGATCTCAGCTCATGTCATGATCTCACGGTTCGTGGGATTGAGGCCCAAGTTGGGCACTGCACTGATGGTGTGGGGTCTCCTTGGAATTCTCTCTCTGACCCTTCCCCACTCTCATTCTCTCTCTTTCTAAGTTTTAAATAAATAAAAACTTAAAAATAAATTGCAGAACCACTTTTTTCAGGCTCTGAGGGAGCATAATGGTTTTCCCTCCTTTTCCTACCTCTGCTCTTTTTTTTTTTTTTTTGAGAGAGAAAAGATTACACAAGCTAGGGAGAGACAGAGAGAATCCCAAGCAGTGCAGAGCCTGATGTGGGGCTCCATCTCCCCTGTGAGATCATGACCTGAGCTGAGATCAAGAGTTGGACGCTTAACTGACTGAGCCACCCAGGCGCTCCATCCTACCCCTGCTCTGTGGCTCCTCTCCAGAACTCACCTTTAGGGTTAATGGCATGGCGTCAGGCCTGTGGAAGAATTCGGAGTTTCGTCTGTTTTTCCTAGTTGATTAAACATCATTTGGTTTTTTTCCTCATTAGAATCCTCTTTCTAGAACTTCGGCAGCTTAAGCAAGTCCAAAGCTTTTGACGGATGGATGGTTAGCCCCTGAGCAGTTGTCAAATGACGACTTAAAAATAAGTCCCTCTAGACTTGGAAAAGCTCCTATAATCTGTGTCCAGAGGTCTGGCACTTCCTGCCCCATCCATCTGCGTATTCTGGCAGGATAGACAGTCCGATTGTCTTTTTCTGTAACGTTTTTTTGTGTTGCTTTGAAGTAAAATCTCTGTGAAGTTGTTTTTAAACAATAGGGAATAAAATATAAGCCTCAGACTCAACCCTGTTACTGCAAATTACCTATCGGAAGTCACAATCTCTGAACAGATTATTTTCCACACACAGCTGAGTTCCTCTGTTGACAGTGACAGCAATTCTGTCATAATTTGTGCCTCTCTGCCTGCTAGCATGTTTCCTTCAGTGGTGACTGCTACGTCCTGATCTCAACAGTCTTGAAATTTGCAAAAATGGGCTTCTTGGACCCAAAGAACTATAAGGCTTCTCTGGAGACTGAAGGCTATTCTGTTAGTCTCTGTGTCCCTGAATTGGGCCACATGGAGCACCAATTCACTTGTGTCCCATTTGCCCCCACAGGTCTCCCTGTCTTCCTGCCTCTGTGTTAGCCAGGAGCTCATCTTCTGCGGCTGCACAGATGGGATAGTCCGCATCTTCCAGGCCCGCAGCCTGCAGTACCTCGCGAACCTGCCCAAACCGCACTACCTTGGGGTGGACGTGGCCCAGGGCCTGGAGCCCAGGTACTGCCTGGCAGAGGGAGGCAGAGGAGCCCGCTTAGTCTGTCCACTGATGTTCACTTACGCTTCCAGCTCAATCTACTTATCTGGCCAGCCCTGGGCTGGAAAGAGACAGCTATAACAAGGCAGCAAAATCTCTGCCACCATGAAGTCTGTGGTCTAGTGAAGGGAGCTTGATAATAAGTACACAAACAAGACCATTTCAGATAGTTGTAAATGCTGTAGTGAAATAAAGCAGGGACTCAGGAAGGAAAGTGCCCCAGGGGGTGGGACTGTGTTGATTGGCAGCCAGGAGAAGCCTCTTTGGTGAGAAGGAGCCAGCTGTGTGGAGGGCTGAGTCCCAAGAGCAAGTGTAAAGACCTAAAGGGAAAAACACCCTGGGTTTGGCATGTTGCAGGAAGAGCTAGGGGCTATATGATTGGAACCTAGTGTGCCAGGAGAGGATGTGGGAGACAGGTCTGAGCATTTATGGAGGCTAGCAGGGGAGCTTCCAGTAAAGGAAGCCTTTTCTGAGGTCAGTGGGCAGCCTCATTTCAGGCATTGACATTGGTTATATGGTCATTCCATGTTGAGAATGGATGGAAGCGCTCAGCTGTGCTGTATCTTCCCCTTTGTTGTAAGGCTGTTTTGGGGGCGGAGGGGAGGCTACCTAACCAGAGGGTGCTGGGTGCCTTTGTAGATTGCTAGACACTACCTTTTGCATACCTTTCCTGAGTGACACACAGTGTTGTGCTGTAGTGGCCAGGCTGCTCAGCTATGTCACCTTCTGTGTGTGCTTTAGTTTTCTCATCTGTAAAATGTAGGACTTACCTCTCATGGAGACAGGGAATTCAGTGTCGCTAAAGCTCTCAGACTGGCACATCGTAAGTGCTCAGTAAACTATAGCCTTTGTAGGGAGGCCCCAGGCCAGAGGACCGCTCCCCAGCCCCCTTGCATAGGGATTTTTGATCACATGTTGGTGGGGCCAATGAGAGAGAGCTGAGGTATATGCCCATGATCCCACCATGCTCCAAGAGAGGGTGGAGCTTGGGTTGGATGAAATGAAGGGAGAGAGATGTTAACAGGAAGAGAAAAATCAAATGTTCTCAGGGGCCAGGCAGAAGCTTCCAGTTTACAACTTCTGTACTAGAAGCAAAAGCAAAGCAAGAGGGAGGGAAGAAGGAGAAGTGGAGTTGGAAAGGGAGATGGACCACCCCAAATACAAAGAATGGCATTGCCAAGCAAGAGGCAGCTCAAGTGTCACAAGGGGCAGCTGTCACTGCTCACAGTGACATTGATGGTGACTGATGGCCCACATGGTCTTGTTAGCTTCCTCTTCCGCAGGAAGGCAGAAGCAATCTACCCGGATACGGTGGCCCTGACCTTCGACCCCATCCATCAGTGGCTGTCCTGCGTGTATAAGGACCACAGCATCTATATCTGGGATGTCAAAGACATCAACAAAGTCGGCAAGGTGTGGTCAGAGCTCTTCCACAGCTCCTACGTCTGGAATGTGGAGGTGAGTCCCTGTTTTCCTCCCTCTGCCCCTGTTCAACTCCCATCTGGGCTCATCTGGAACAAGCATCTGCAGTTTAGGGAACCCATTCAGCTGTTCCTTCACAAGACCCCAACTTTGTGCCAGATGCTGTCCTAGGTGGTGGAGACATAGGTGGGAAGGAAACTGTCAAAAGTCCTGAATTCGGGTGGGAGAGTCAACCCACACATATCATCAGTAACAACCAAGCAGCCCTACCTCTCCAAAGAAAAAGAAAACAGTGTAGGGCAAAAGGGATTGAGGGTGCTCTTCTAGAGAGGGCATCCATCAGGAAGTCCTCTCTGAGGACCTGACACTCAGGCAGAGACCTATAGGAAGTGAGGGGCAGAAGCATACGGCCGCTGGGGAGAACAGTGTTGAGAGTATGTGTACCTCGGAGAGCTTGCTGTGGAGGCCGTTTGTGTAGTTGAGTGCTTTTCTAAGCATTGAAGATTTCTGAGAATGAGTCTTTGGGATGTTTTCATTCTATAAAGCTGTTCTAATTATTCCTGGCACATAAGACAACCAGTGGGGAAATAGTTGTATTCAACAGTTGTAGTCTACCTTTTTTTTTTTTTGGTTCTCAAAATTTCTTACTGATAGGAGCACTTGTCCTAAAGAAATTATGTTTTCAGTGGCCCAGTTCAGAATTGGGAGAAATAACTTGATCATTTTGAATAAGTGTTGTTCAGCCCTCTGACTGCTTGAATCCATCTGCCTTTGTGGTCTGACATTTCTGCTGATAGCACTTTTCTCCTTTAACAAGAATGTCATTTAAATAACTTTAAAATTTTATATATAAATATATTCTCCTTGAAAAACAGGTGAAATATTACAAAGCTAAAGTCTGTTTTGATTACTTCCCATCCCCCAATCAGGCTCTTTCTCACCCTCACCTTTGTTATTAGTTTAGTGTATGCTCTTTCAGTTCATTTTCTTTGCATCCGCCTGTTAGTTATATATCTGTCTCCTCAACAAAAAATATCTGTGGGTGCATCTTTTTATCAGTTCTGGAAAGAATAGCCAGTATGGATTTAAGAATTGTCTCTACCCTGTTCTTTCTCTTCATCTGTAACTCTAATGTCCTGACTCTGTCTATCCTTCATACTTTTTATAAGTAGAACAGATCTAGAAAACCACACAAAAGAAATGTACAGTTTATTGATTATTGTTAGCAGCTGTTGATGCTCATTGCATAGATCCATTTATTCCTTGGGGGTTGCAATATGGTGATATTCTAATTCTATCATTTCTTTTTATTAGTTGGACTACTTATATGAAGAAACAGTTTCCCTCATCTACCATTTGGTCACCCAGTGGTACACTTCATATAGGAAAGGCAGGATAAATGCTTGATTCTTTCCCTTTACTTACCAGTTTTCAAGATAATGAATTGGTTCCCTATCCTCTAAAGGTAACTAGTTGTTTTTATTTAATATCATTCTAAATTCATATATGTAAATATATTGGATATATTTTAATCCATTGCAATTATTAACTTAAAGCTCAAATTGTCACATCTTTGACCAGTGGGAGACTCTTTTCAAGTTGGCTCCTGAGTCCTTTGGACATGACCCTAGTATCGTTCTTTGGTAGCTTCCTTGCTATTGGAGATGACAAGATGTTCTGGCCTCATCTTGTACATATCCTATCCCAGACCTGGAATCAACCATTTCTTGAAGAAGCCCTGAGTTTTTGTTTTCAGTGTGAATGGTGTTTCAAATTCACAGTCTGGGTGCTAGGGATGCTCATAAGTAATGGATTGATCCTTCCAGAACCCTAAAGACATGGGGGATGATGGAATTAGAATATCCCCAGTTAATTATTTACTTATTCCCACATTGTATGTACAACAATCTGAGAATGACAATTACTCAATTTTGAAAAGAGTTTAAAACAATTTTTTTGCCTGTGTTCTCTCCATTCTCCCCTAGTTTTTAAAATAATTATACTATTTTTGTGTGATCTGATCATTATATATCATTATATACCATATTCTCTTCCTTATGAACTCATTTACTTGGGGGGGTATAAGTGTACATATATATTATGGTAAAATACACATAGCATACAATCACCGTTTAAATCTTAAAATGTACAATTCAGTGGCATTTAGTGTATTCACAGTGTTGTACAACCATCCCTACTATCTAGTGCTGGAACATTTTCATCACCCCAAAAGGAAACTCTGTACCCAAGCAGTCAGTCCCTTTTCCTACTCCCCCAGCTCTAATCTGCTTTCTGTCGCTATGGATTTGCCTGTTCTGAATATTTCATACAAATGGAAAAATAGAATATGTAGACTTTGTGTATGGATTCTTGCACTTGGTTTGATGTTTTCAAGGTTTATCTATGTTGTTACGTGTTTCAGTACTTCATTCCTTTTTTAAGGTTGAATAATCTTCTCCTGTGTGTGTATATACCATGTTTTGTTCATCTGTTTATCAGTTGATGGACATTTGTGTTGTTTCCATCCTTTGGCTATTATGAATAGTGCTGCTATGAATGTTCATGTACAAGCTTTGAACATCTATTTTCAGTTCTTTTGGGTGGTAGGCCTGGTGAGCAGAATTGCTGGGTCATATGGTAATTCTGTGTTTAACTCTTTGAGGAACCCCCAAACTTTTCCCCAGCAGCTGCACCATTTTACATTCCCCACTAGCCATTCTCCACATCCTTACCAACACTAGTTTTTATTTATTTATTTATCTTAATGTTTTATTTATTTCTTTTTTCTTTTCTTTTCTTTTTTTTTTTTTATTTCTAGGAGAGAGAGAGAGACAGCGCGAGCAGGGGAGGGTCAGAGAGAGAGAGAGTCACAGACTGAAACAGGCTCCAGGCTCTGAGCTGGCAGTCAGCACAGAGCCCGACGCGGGGCTCGAACCCACGAACCGCGAGATCATGACCTAAGCGAAAGTCGGACGCTTAACCGACTAAGCCACCCAGGCGCCCCTGTTTTATTTATTTCTGAGAGGGAGAGAGACAGCATGAGCAGGGGAGGGTCAGAGAGAGGGAGACACAGAATCTGAAGCAGGCTCCAGGCTCTGAGCTAGCTGTCAGCACAGAGCCCGACGCAGGGCTCGAACCCACGAACCACGAGATCATGACCTGAGCCGAAGTCGGATGCTTTTAACCGACTGAGCCACCCAGGTGCCTCAGGTTTTTTTTACTTTTGAAGTATAGCCATCTTAGAGTTTGTGAAGTGGTAGTATATTGTGGTTTTGACTTGCATTTCCCTAATGGTTAATGATGTTGAACTTGTTTTTATGTGCTAGTTGGTAATTTGTTATGTCTTTGAAGAAAAATATATTCAAATTTTTTGTCCCGTTTTTACTTGGGTTTTTTGTCTTATTGCTTTTGAATTGTAAGAGATTTTTATATACTTTGGATACTGGATACTTTATAGATTCTGGATACCTTTATTAGATATATGAATATATAAATATAAATATTCACAAATATTTTCTCCAATTTTTATGTTGTCTTGTTCACTTTCTGTATTGTATCCTTTTATGTACAAAAGTTTTTAATTTTGATAAAGTTGATTTTTTTTTTTAACTGCTCATATTTTTGGTATCGTAACTAAGAAACCATTGCCAAATCCACAATCATGAAGATTTATTCTTCTTCTAAGAGTTTTATTATTTTAGCTCTTCCATTTAGGTCTTTGATTTCTTTTGAGTTAATTTTTGTTAATTTTTATACTTGAAACAAGGGTCCAGCTTCATTATTTTGCATGTGGGTATATAGTTCCGGCACTATTTATTGAACAGATTATTCTTTCCAGTTGGATAATCTTGGCACACTTGTTGAAAATCAATTGACCATAGGTACATGGGTTTAATTTTGTACTCTCAATTATATTCCATTGATGTATGTCTATCTCTGTGCCAGTAGCACAGAATTTTTATTGTAGCTTCGTAGTAAGTTTTGAAATCTTACTACAAATTACTTACTTTGAAATTTTAATTGCCCTTTGATTTTTAGGAAGTGTGTTTCCTGTAACTTTGTTGTTCTTTATCAATATTGGATTGACTATTTGGGGTCCCTTGTAATCCCATATGAATTTTAAGATCAGCTTTTCCATTTCAGAAAAAAAAGACTTCATTGTAATTTTTGTCTTCTTGCCAGCTTTTGGTTTAGTTTGCTCTTCTTCTTCTAATTTCTTAAGGTGAGACGTTATTGACTTGAGATCTTTCTTGATGGAGGCATTTACAGCTATACATTTCCCTCTGAGCATTGCTTTTGCTGCATTCCATAAGTTTTGGTATATTGTGTTTTCATTTTCACTTGTCTCAAAGTATTTTCTAATTGCCCTTTGATTTCTTCATTGATCCATTGGTTGTTTAACAGTGCATGATTTAGTATTTACATATTTGTGAATTCTCCAAATTTCCTTCTGTTATTTGTGATTTCATTCTGTGGTTAGAGATTGTATGGTTACAGTCTTTTAAGATGTTTTGACTTATTTTGTTACCTTATAGATGGTCTATTCTGGAGAATGCTCCATGTTTACTTGAGAAGAATGTGGGTTATGCCGTTATTGGATGGAGTATTCTTTATATCATCTGTTAGTCTGTTTGGTTTATAGTGTTTTTCTTTTTTTTTTTTTAATGTTTTATTTATTTCTAGGAGAGAGAGAGAGAGACAGCGTGAGCAGGGGAGGGTCAGAGAGAGAGGGAGTCACAGACTGAAACAGGCTCCAGGCTCTGAGCTGGCAGTCAGCACAGAGCCCGACGCGGGGCTTGAACCCATGAACCACGAGATCATGACCTAAGCGAAAGTCGGAAAGTCGGACGCTTAACCGACTAAGCCACCCAGGCGCCCCTATAGTGTTTTTCTAGCCCTCTATTTTCTTACTGATAATCTCTTTAGAACTATCTTTTATTGAAAACGGAATATTGAAGTCTTCAACTGTTACTATAAAACTTGCCAATTCTATCAGTTTTTGTTACGTGTATTTTGGTTCTCTGCTGTTACGTGTGTATGTTTGTGTTTGTTATACCTTCCTGACGGTTGACCCCTTTATCAATATATAATGCCCTTCTTTGTCACTTGTAACAGTGTTTTTCTTCAATTTTTTAAAATTTTTATTTATTTATTTAATATTTTATTTATTTCTGAGAGAGAGAGAGAGAGAAACAGTGTGAGCAGGGGAGGGTCAGAGACAGAGGAAGACACAGAATCTGAAACAGGCTCCAGGCTCTGAACTGGCTGTCAGCACAGAGCCCGACGCGGGGCTTGAACCCATGAACTGTGTGATCATGACCTGAGCTGAAGTCGGACGTTTAACCGACTGAGCCACCCAGGCGCCCCTCTTTAATTTTTTTAATGCTTCGTTTTGAGAGAGAGAGAGAGACAGAGTGTGAGTGGGGGAGTGGCAGAGAGGGAGAGAGACACAGAATCTGAAGCAGGTTCTGGGCTAACAATCCAGAGCCTGACGCAGGGCTTGAACCCACGAACTGTGTGATCATGACCTGAGCTGAAGTCGGACGTTTAACCGACTGAGCCACCCAGGCGCCCCTCTTTAATTTTTTTAATGCTTCGTTTTGAGAGAGAGAGAGAGACAGAGTGTGAGTGGGGGAGTGGCAGAGAGGGAGAGAGACACAGAATCTGAAGCAGGTTCTGGGCTAACAATCCAGAGCCTGACGCAGGGCTTGAACCCACGAACTGTGTGATCATGACCTGAGCTGAAGTCGGACACTTCATGTCTGACTTCACGTCCGACTGAGCTACCCAGGCACCCCAACTCGTAATAGTTTTTGATTTAAAGTCAATTTTGTCTAATACTACTATATACATGCAAATTTCTCTTCTGGTTACTATTTGTATGGAGTATCTTTTTACATACCTTCACCCTGTATGTGTCTGGATATATAGTAGTCTCTTACGGACAACAGATAGTTGGATCTTTTTTTTTTAGGTGTTTTTTTTTTTTAACATTTTTTATTATTGAGAGACAGACCATGAGCATGGGAGGTGCAGAGAGAGGGAGACATAGACTCTGAAGCAGGCTCCAGGCTCTGAGCTGTCAGCACAGAGCCCAATGCAGGCCTCAGACTCAAATGTGAGATCAAGACCTGAGCTGAAGTCAGACGCTTAACCGACTGAGCCACCCAGGTGCCCCAGATCTTTTTTTTTTTAAGTGAATTCTGCCAATAATTTCCTCTCTTTTTGAGAGTTTAATCTGTTTACGCTTAAAGTAATTACTCATAGAATTTATTTTTACTTCTTACCTATTATAATTTTTTTGTTGAAAACTGGATATTTTGAGTTTTATTATGTGATGACTCTGGAAATCAAATTCTCTTCCTCTGCGCTGAGGTTTGTTGCTGTCAATTGTAGTTGTTTAGTGGTTTTTCTGAACTGTTTTTGCAAAGATTGTATTCTTTTTCAGGTGTAGTCACTGAAGTCTCTCTTCCATTATCTGAATTTTCAGCTAGTGATTTGACAGCAGTTTTCTTAAATGTCAAAATTCAGCAGCTTTCTGTTTTAAGCTCCCCGTGGTTATTGTAAGTTAGATTTCAGAGTTCTGAAAAAGTTGATTCTGACAGTTTTTTCCAGCCTAAGTTTGTTTTGGTGTGGAGGGATAGCTTTCTGGAGTTCCCTACTGTGCCATTTTCAGTGATGTCAGTTGACCCTCATTTATTCTTTGTTCTATGAGTAACTATGTATTTAATCTATGTTGATGTCTCTAGTTGTTTTTGTTGTCTGGAGCTCATTCATTTCTTTTGTTTTGTTTTTGTTTTTGAAAGGGGGGAGGGGCAGAGAGGGAGGACAGAGGATCTGAAGCAGGCTCTGCGCTGACAGCAGTGAGCCTGATGTGGGGCTTAAACTCACGAACTGTGAGATCATGACCTGAGCCGGAGTCAGACGCTCAACTGACAGAACCACCCAGGTGCCCCTGGAGCTCATTGTTTAGAAGATTTGTCAGGAACAGTTCATGGTGACAATATTTACTGAGTTTTTGCATATTGGTAAGTTTATATTTGTCTTTTATACTTGAAAGCTACTCCTCCTAGATAGAAAATGTTTGGCTCACATTTTCTTTCCTTGTCTGTCTCAAGTACATGATTTCATTTTCTTCCGGTTATTGAAATGTCTGATTATTTTCCCTTTTAAGTCACTTTCTCTGCTTGCCTCAAAGCCCAAAGGATTTCTTTCTTTTACTTTTAGGCCTAGTAGTGTTACTCTAGAGTATGTCTTGGTATTGGTTTCTATAGGTAGACATAGTCCTGCAGTGTACATTTTAGTATCTGTTTCAGTTCCCTTGGCTTGGTTTTCTTCAGGGATTTCTATTATCTGTGTTGGATTCTCATTGCCTACCTACAGTATTGTCACTTTTTCTCACGTCGTTTTAGTTCTGTCATCATTTCTGTTTGATTTTTAATAATTTCCTCCTTTTGGGGGCACCTGGGTGGCCTAGTTGGTTAAGCATCTGACTCTTGGTTTTGGTCAGGTCATGATCTCAAGGTTTGTAGGTTTGAGTCCCACATCGGGCCTCACACTGACAGTGTGGAGCCTGCTTGGGATTCTCTCTCTCTGCCCTTCCCCGTCTCACTCTCTCTCTCTCTCAAATAAATAAAATTAAAAATTAAAAGAAATTAATTTCCCCCCTTTTTTTAAAAAAATTTTTTAATGTTTTATTTACTTCTAGGAGACAGAGAGACAGCATGAGCAGGGGAGGGTCAGAGAGAGAGGGAGTCACAGACTGAAACAGGCTCCGGGCTCTGAGCTGGCAGTCAGCACAGAGCCCGACGCGGGGCTCGAACCCACGAACCGCAAGATCATGACCCAAGTGAAAGTCGGACGCTTAACTGACTAAGCCACCCAGGCGCCCCTAGTTTCCCCCTTTTTACCTATTTCTTTATGCCTTACCTTTTGTGTTTACTCACTTTTGGATTCCTTCTAATTTGTTTTTTATTTCTGAAATGATCTCTTCGCTTATTTCTAACTCTGAATTCTGTCATCTTACTTCTGAATTTCCTAATTGAAAAATTGCTTTGTTTTGTGGAATTATGTTTCTGGTGTGCTTGCTTTCTTTTCCTCTTAAGGGATAGCTTTGGAACTGGAGTTTGGTCCTTTTTTGTTTTCATTTTTAGAAGTTGGTATAGTTAATGGGGCGCCTGGCTGGTTCAGTTGGGTAGAGCACGAGACTCTTGATCTGAGGGTCATGAGTTTGAGCCCCACCTTGGGTCTACACCCAAGAGATTACTTAAATAAAATTAAAAACAAGTTGGTATAGTTTAGGACAGATTTTCTAGCTTCCCAAGAAAGAATTCCATCTTCTATGATTTTTATGCTATTAAAAAAATATGGAGGCGCTTGGGTGGCTCAGTCTCTTAATCCAACTTCGCTCAGGTCATGATCTCAGGGTTCATGAGTTCAAGCCCCACATCATTTGGGCTTTGTGCTGACAGCTGAGAGCTTGGAGCCTGCTTCAGGTTCTGTGACTCCCTCTCTCTCTGCCCCTCCCCTGCTTGTGCTCTGTCTCTCTATCTCTCAAAAATAAAGAAATGTAAGTTGTTTTTTTTTTTTTAAATATGACAGCTTACTTTCTGATATGTTCTTATGTTTCTATTTATGTGTTGTGCCCCTAAGCTTCCTTTTTACTCCTTTTTTCCAAGCTTCCTCTTTACTCTGGCTCCCGTGTCTATCCTGAGTAGTCTTGTTTCCATTCCTAGTAGTTTCCCTTCAGGGTGGGCCTTTGGCCATAGATGAGAGCCATGGCAGGTCAGTTTTAAGACTTCACAGGCCTTCACAGCTCCAGCCCCTTCAGACCTAACAGCCAAAGTGTGCTCTCAACCACTATTGGAGTGGATAAAACCCTCCCAGTTTGAACTGCTGCTTAATTTGAACTGTTGTACTTTCCCATGAATACCTGTTGGCTACTTTGAGGTTATACTTTGTTGGGTAACCACAAAGTTACTCAAAGAACAACAAAGTTGCTTTCCTCTCTGTTCTATCATATAGACACAGTCATTTTGACAAACTACTGGGGGTAGTTTGTCCCTACCTGCTTGTATTTTGGGAGCTCAGAGAATATCGTATCACCTAATTTTGCTGCTAAATGTGTCAAGGGGTTTTGGTTTTGATATCTGATTGCTCATTTTGATGTGGAGATTTTAGATTAAAACTCTGGACTACTACTATTATCATTTCCTCACATAATTTCCTCTTCCAGATTTGAAATCTCTTTATATGTTCTCTCTTTGTCTGAGCTGCATTTTGTTTCTAGAAATAGTTCTATTTTGTTGTCTTCCAGCCCTGCTTGGTTATTCTTTATAGTTTAAAGTTGGCTATGCAGACTTTCACTCTTTTCAAAGCTCTTCTATTTCTTTAAACATATTAAACATAGTTGTTTTACACTCTGTCTGAAAGTTCCAGTATTTGAAGCTGGATGGTTCTTGCTCACGGTACCTTGTTTCCTTTTGTGCTCAGTGATTTTTGATGAAGCTGCCCATTTCCCTTGGAAATTTATGTGTGGGGGATGTTCCATGACCCGGGCTGAAGATGGGGCATGGACAATATGTAGTAGCATTCAGTGTCCTTTTTTTCTTGTTCATTTTTAACCGAGAAGGCATTACACTATGCCTATTTATCTGCAATGTACTTTTTGTCACCAAAATGCACTAGTGTCACTGAAATGGTTGTAACGAATCGCCCTTTGCCTTGTTCTCTGGGGACTTTAGGTGTATCCTGAGTTTGAAGATCAGAGAGCTTGTCTGCCATCAGGATCTTTTCTTACTTGTTCCTCAGACAACACCATCCGCTTTTGGAACATGGATAGCAGCCCTGACTCTCACTGGCCAAAAAATATCTTCAGTAACGTGAGTGGCTTTTAATTATGAACCATATTTTAGGAGGAACAGAGACATACTTTCAGCTAGGATATAGACCCAAGAGGGGGTCTTATGAACCTTGGTGTTAAGTTTCACTGAGGGCAAGAAGCAGGAAGCAAGGCAGGTCATACTCTGTCACCCTCTCTTGTTTCTCCTTCATTTTTCCTTCTGAGGTCGCGTGGTCTGTCCTCTTTGCTTCTCACTGCCAGTCGGTTCCCGCTCTCCAGGTGTGTCAACACGGCTACTCCAGGCAACCTGACATATTCAGTAGAAACGAAATTGTTCCCTAAGTCTTGTGTCAGAACACTCTGGAAGAACACCTGATGGACCAAACCAGGGAGAGGCTTCCCCTGTCCAGCTAGCTGCCACCCAGTGAAGCCTTGGGTGAGGGTGCTGGCAGGGCCCCAAAGAGAGCCGCGATGGGAGGGCAGGGAGAAAACACTTCGTGAAGAAATGGTTGCTATTGCTAGGTCAGTGAGGGAGCTTCTCTAAGGAGCTGAGATCTGATTCATGCATTCATTTATTCTGCAGATGCTTAGTAAGATCTGTGCTAGGTGCTATGCTACATGCTGGGGACACATCAGTGACTAAGACCCTCCTGCCCTGTGGCTCCCTCAGTCTAGAAGGGAGAGGCACCAATACCTGCACAAATTATGGTATAATCATAAGCATGATAAGCATCGTGAAAATAAATTATGAAGTGTTAGTAGGCTGTGTAACAGTATCATCTGATTTTATCTGTAGTGTCACAGGCAGTTTCCTAGAGGAGGAGACAACTGAGCTGAGAGGTAGAGGATTGGGATGAGTAAAGAGGGGAAGGGAGAGTGTCCTACACCAGGGGAGTAGTCTGTGCAAAGGCCCTGGGGTGGGAAAGAGTTTGGGGAGTTGGAAAACCTGAGCAGTCACAGTGGCTGGAACAAAAAGGCCCTTAACGCAGGATGTGTATAGCAGGTGCCCTTTCACTCCCTGCACCCCCCACCCAGTACTACCACCTTCTCTCCTGCACCTGTGATATATGTGTTATATTTGTCTGGATACAGTAGAAAAACCCAAAACCAAGAGGTAAAAGTTTGGTTTTCTGACTCATAAAAATAGTCTGGAGGTCACCAGTCCAGGCTGTTCTGGCAGCTGCAGGAAGCCCGTAGAGACCCGAGAGCTTTAGCTCTCCACCCTGCCATTTTGGAGTCGCCCTTGTCCTTGTCATCCAGTATGGCTGCGGGAGCTCCTGGCAGCAGGAAGGCGGAAAAGGAAGCAGGAGGGTCCTCACTTGTGTTACGTCTCGTTGGCCAGAACGTATTCACAGAGCCTCATGCAGCTGCCAGCGAGGCTAGGAAACAGTCACTGAGTAGCGGAGGTCAGCTTTGGAGTTCCGGAACTACTGAAGAAGGGGAGGCTGGCTGTGGGGAGACAGGACTGCAGGGGTGCTTCGGAGCTTCCAGAGCACTGACCTCAGCCCTCCCCTTCCCGCAGACTCTGCTGAAGGTAGTGTATGTAGAGAATGACATCCAGCACCTGCAAGACACATCACACTTCCCAGACCGGGGGAGTGAGAACGGGACACCTATGGACGTAAAAGCTGGGGTGCGAGTCATGCAGGTCAGTCCTGATGGCCAGCACTTGGCTTCAGGCGACCGAAGTGGAAATCTGAGGCAAGTGAGCCCTGCCGGGTGACTAGTGTGCACTTCCCAGCTCAGGCGTGGATACTCGGGGTGGTGTGAAGGAGCCTTGGCCTCGGCACCGCCACCTACCCTTCGGGAATGAGGGCCTGTGACTAGCAGTCTGGAAAGCAGCCATCTCTGACAACTTAAGCTATGAAGTGTCTTCCAGAGGGCTGACAGAGGCAGCTCCAGGGACCTCTGCAGCTGGGGCTTGTGGGCTACGCCTGCGTTGTAGACAGGCAAACATGTGTGACCCTAGGGTAGGGGGACAGTGCCAGACAGAGAGGATGCCAGCTGGAGTGTGGGGGGTCCTGGTGGCACCGGGGGGGGGGCGGGGGGGGGCCGGAGGATGGGACACTTGAGGGCTCAGGCTGTACACCTGCACTGTAGAGGTTTTTTAAGATGTTACCGGCCCAGGGGCGCCTGGGTGGCTTAGTTGGTTGGGCGTCCGACTTTCGCTTAGGTCATGATCTCGCCGTAGTGGGTTCGAGCCCCGCGTTGGGCTCTGTGCTGACTGCCAGCTCAGAGCCTGGAGCCTATTTCAGAGTCTGTGTCTCCCTCTCTCTCTGACCCTCCCCTGCTCACGCTGTCTCTCTCTCTCTCCTAGAAATAAATAAAATAAAAATATATTTAAAAAAAAAAAAAAAAGATGTTACCGGCCCAGTAGACATGGACAGAATATGAGCCCCATCACGAGGTTTAAGTTGACGAATGACAGCTGTGACCACCTGGGTGCTGAGACTGTGGAGGAGTGGAAGGGATGGGGGAGGAGCTGGAGAGCACGTGCTCCGTAGATGGGCAGCCGCCACCTGGCACCAGGAGTGCAGGCTTCATTGTCACATGTTCCCATGAAGAGCTGTGTCCAAGAAGAGCAAAGGGCAGGGTTTTCTCTGTGAAACTCTATGATTTTTAAATGCTGGCACCTGTCTTGACACCAGTCACTGTGTGAGGCAAACCGAATGTGTCCATGGGCCGTTCACGCTGACCGCGCTCTGCTGTGAATGGTGAAAACAGCAGCGAGCTAACGTGGGTGTAGCACTGTCCCCTGGCTGGCCACCGGCCTGACACTTAGTCCTTCCACCCACCCTCTGGTGGAAGTGCTACTCTTAGCAGCTGGTTTCTAGATGGGTTAACTGAGGCAGGAGAGCCCAGCGGCTAAACTAACACAGGTAGAGTGGAGGACCGGGAGTGCCGTCTCTTATATCATCCTAGGGGGCGTGTTGTTTGATTTCATTTGGAGAGAACGAGGAAAGTTCAGATTTTTTTTTTAATTAAAAAAAAAAAATTTTTTTAACATTTATTTATTTTTGAGACAGAGACAGAGTAAGAGCTGGGGAGGGTCAGAGAGAGAGGGAGGCACAGAATCTGAAACAGGCTCCAGGCTCTGAGCTGTCAGCACAGAGCCCGACGTGGGGCTCAAACCCACAGACCACGAGATCATGACCTGCGCCGAAGTCGGCCGCTTAACCGACTGAGCCACCCAGGCGCCCTGAAAGTTCAGATTTAAGAGTCTCTATAAATGTCTCATAGGCCGTGTCCTTTTTTAAAAAAAATTTTTTAATGTTTATTTCTGAGAGAGAGAGAGAGAGCATGAGCAGGAGAGGGTCAGAGAGAGAGGGAGATAAGAATCTGAAACAGGCTCCAGGCTCTGAGCTGGCAGTCAGCACAGAGCCTGATGCGGGGCTCGAACCCACAAACCGTGAGATCATGACCTGAGCCGAAGTCAGACACTTAACCGACTGAGCCATCCAGACGCCCCTCATAGGCCGTGTCCTGAGTATGACCCCTGGCCCCTGCCCCACCCCCCGAATCACCTCTGATACAGCCCTGCCCTAACTCCTGTTCCCCAGGGGACTGTCCTAGCCCTGGCCCATGGAGCCATAAGGGTCTGGATGCTGCTTCAGTGGTCCAGGCTTGGCACTGCTGCCTTAAAGATAACAGGTTTCTAGAGAAGAATGGTTGGGCATCTCTAGACTTGTTGGCCGGGCTGGGAGTTCCCTACGTTGCTGAACACCTAGAACTGAGGGATGGGGGCTCCGGGCAGGGTACAGTGGACAGTATATGTCTCCCAGGATCCACGAGCTACACTTCATGGACGAGCTGGTCAAGGTGGAGGCCCATGATGCTGAGGTGCTGTGCCTGGAGTACTCCAAGCCTGAGACAGGTAAATCTATGGAGGGGGGCAGGGGGAAGGCAGGAGAGCAGCGTCCCCTGGCCAAACCACAGAAATGAATAGCTGATATTTGGTGGGGCTGTGAGTGACAGCTGCAAGTCCTGTGTGTAGTAAGTGCCCCCATCACTGGGCCCTGAGACCAGGGTAGCCGGGACTCTAGAATGCAAGACTCTGGCAGGCAAGACTGGGCTTGACTTGCTTACCCTGGTCCCCAGTGCCCTGAACAGCCTTCAGGTCAAAGAGGTGAGTGTTGAATGAGAGAAAGTATTAATGAACTGATCCTCTGCCAGAGAGGAGACAGGAGCAATTATATATCACAGATCAGCCATATTATTTTGAAAAAGTTCAATGCCTACAGAAAAATTGCAGGAGTATTAGAATGAGTACCTGTGTTCTCTTCACCCAGATTCCTCAGGGTTTTTTTCTCTTAAATTCTGTCTGACCCTATGACTGTATATATGACTTCACCTGTTTCCCCATCTCCATTTTTGTCTCCGTGTTTGTGCATGCATGTGTACCTACGCACACGGTCATAAAATACTAGCACGTACGTTTTTTTTCTTTGGCTGACCTGTTTGAGAGTAAGTTGAAGGCATGACCTTTCACTCTTCGATGTGTCTGTGAGCATTTCTTAGGAAAGAGGACGTCCATTTACATGACCATGTGCACTTACCAAATATGGAGGTTTTGGGGCCCCTGGGTGGCTCAGTCAGTTAAGCATCCAACTCTTGATTTCGGCTCAGATCATGATGTCATGGTTCATAAGTTCAAGCCCCACATCAGGCCTTGTGCTGACAGCATGGAGCCTGCTTGGGATTCTCTCTCTCTCTTGCTCTCTCTCTGCCCCTCCCCTGTTCATGCTCTCTCACTGTCTAAAAATAAATAAACTTTAAAAGAAAATGAGGAGGTTTCACTTTATACGGTTCTGTCATCCCCTCCATGTCCTTATTCACCGTGTGCCGGCTGCCCCAGTATTGTCCTTCACAGCACCTTTGTTTTTCCAGTCCAGGTTCACAAGTGAGTTTTCATAGCTCTTCTGTCACCTTTTTTTCTGGAATGTTTCCACAACCTTACTTTGTCTTCATGATTTGACTTTCTGCAGAGTATAGGCCATTTTATAGAATTTCCTTCAATTTGGGTTTGTCTGTTTCCCTCACGATTTGATTCCGCTGATACATATTTGGCAGGAATAGAACGTAGGTGGAGTTTGTTTCCTCGCACCCTCTAATCCCACCAGTTTTTGTTTTTTCTTTTTTCTTTTCTCTTCTTTTCTTTTCTTTTTTTTTAAGTTTACTTATTTTGAAAGAGAGCCCAAGGGAGCAAACAGGGCAGGGGCAGAGAGAGAGAACCCCAAGTGGGTTCCCGACATGGGACTCGAAGTCAGGAACCATGAGATCATGACCCGAGCCGAAGTCAGACGCTTTACTGACTGAGCCACCCAGGTGGCCCCCACCAGTTTTTCTTCAAATCTCTCTTCATTCAGTACATGCTTCACAAGCTGCTCTCTGCCTCAAGTACGTGTTAGTCCTCAGACATGCGAAGGGAACCAGGGTCACCACTGTCTGTGGGGGCCAGCACGGAAGGCCCACCGGCAGAAGTATAGCAGCGGGTCGTCAGTAGGGCCTGGATGAGCCCCGGGTAGCCGGAGTTCCGAGAGTGAGGGAGCAGTGTTCTGGGGAGGCTTAGAGGTCGACAGGGCTTCCCACGACACCCAGAGAGTTGGCCTCGGCAGGAAGGAGAGCTGGGCTCTGCTGGGATGTCTGCTCTGGGCACAGGTGACACAGCGTCGATGAGTACATCAAGATTCATCCCACTGAACCGGGCACGGGATGTGAAATGCCAGGGTTTGCGGGCTCTGGGGAAAGACCACAGAGCTGGGGGAATGGCCCCTTGCTGGCTTTGGGGCCAGTTGGCTGCAGTTGCAGAACCAAAGACCCCTTCTTCAAGGCCTGGAAAACTCAGTCACATTGTTTTCTGGGAGGCCACCTGAGAACCCAGTGCCACCCTGTCCACTTACAGGGCTGACCTTGCTGGCCTCAGCCAGTCGGGACCGACTGATCCATGTGCTGAACGTGGAGAAGAACTACAACCTGGAGCAGACCCTGGACGACCACTCCTCCTCCATCACAGCCATCAAGTTTGCTGGTGAGTCCTTTCCTTCCTGTTCCGCCCGCCTTGGTTGGTGCACCTCTTTGGCTGCACGTAACAGGAAGACTCTCTTCAGCTGAAACAAAAAAGGGAAAAGCAAGCTCTGGATTTGGGCCCAGCTGGATCCAAAGGTTGATTTATTCTTTTTTTTTCTTTTTTTTTTTTTTAAATCATCATGACCCCTCTGTCAGCTACACCTTTCTGTGGTGGGCAGCATCTTGGGTGTCACAGTGCCACTTGAAGGAGATTTCCCCTCTTCCTACCAATTTTGGCAGAAATTGGGAGCCGAATTCCCTTGTGCCAGCTTGAGTCACCTGCCCTTTTCAGAACAGTTATTGGTGCTAGGGCGTTTGGGTGTTTTCTTGGGCCAGGTCTGACTCATGTGCCCTCAGCCCACACCTGCCTCCACCCCTGATCCAGAAGGACTGGCATAGGTGAATGCTGTTCCCCAAAAGGAAATCAGGGTGCCAATCCTGTGAGAGGGCAGCAGGATGGGCACTGGGACCTTCGCAGAAAAATAGGTGACTGGAGAGGTTGCTGGGAGCTAATTCTGTGCTGGGGGGTCCTTGCACTGCAGTTAGTCCTTCCCTCACCCCTTTTACAGCTAGAGTCACACAGCAGTAGGTGCAGGCTCAGGACCTTGCCATGGGCTGCCCTCCACAAAGTCCATACTCAGCCAGGAAATTGGAGGGATTCCCTTTAGACTCCAAAGCTGCAGTATGGAGGTTTGGCCCTAAGGGATCCTAGGGGAGGGGAGGCAAGTCCTGTGGGATTTAACTGATCAGAACCCAAGAGCATATTCAGAACTATACTCCGGAAAAATCTACTCATGGAGAGAATACATCTATATAGTCATTCTGAGTTCTTGACTATGAAGTTTTTTTTTTTTTTTTTAACATATAACTTTGTGACTGAGAATGTATTAATGTCCCTTGGTCCTCCCCACTTCCTTTCCTACTTCTGTGTAGCGAGAACAAGTTAACAGTGGACAAAAACAAGTCAACAATGTTTGCTGTGTCTTGATGAAGACAACCAAATCTGATCAGCTAAAACTTTGAGACATCTTTAAAAACCTGCTCATTCCATGGGATAGAGTTAATTAGAATAAATCAGTAAGTCTAGCAGGTTAGCCAGCAGTGATACCAACTTTCACGAATGGTCTAGATCCAAAAGAGGTGATGACTGGCCAAGGGGTGGCCCAGGAGTTGGTCCTTAAGGCCATCTGCTGAAAGGTGTGGGCTTTTGTTAGAACCTCAGCCAATCTGAGAGGATGCAAGGCCTAACCCCAGCTCCTGGGTGCCCTGCCCTGGCTGAGCTGTGCTCAAAACATTGATACTTTTCAGTATAAACTGGGCTCCAGCCAGTTGAAACCTGACTGAAACCGAAGGGAATCAGTTCTTTCTGAAAAATATGCAAACAAATGAATACAATACGGAGTTTACAGAATAGTACAATGAACTTCCACATCAAGGTTCTTAATCAGTACGTCTGAACTAGTACAGACACACCCATTGTTTATAACCAGTGACTTGTGTCCTAATAGTGCTAGGTCCTTGGACTCCCCACCCCAGGTGAAGAAGCAGAACATTACCAGTAACTTGCAGGCCTCTCAGCACTCCCCTCCCCCCCTTACACTCCCTCCCCCACACAGGGCTCACTCCCTTCTGTGAGCCAGTGACTCCTGCTCATCTTAACTTGTGCATCAGGCCTGAGCCCTTTCTAATATCCTGCAGTGAAGCAGTAGATCTGTGCTTACCAAGGCTCTAAATGTTTTATGTCTGCCCTGTCTTTATACTATCACCACAACTCTAAGGTATTTGTGCTATTATCCTAATTCTGTAAAGAAAGAAGAAAAGCAAGGCTATCTGTGGTGCTTATCAGGTGGCAGCCACTGTTGCACAGGCTTCACACAACTCCATGGGGCAGGGGCTGTCATAGGCCCATTGTACTGACAGGAAACTGAGGCGTGAAGAGGAAGCCAGAGTTCAGAGCACAGTGTTGAGCCAGAGGCTGCCTGGGTCTAATCCTGCCCCTGTCCTGACTCTCTGTGCCCTGGGACAAGGACTGTGTGACTGTAAGCCCCTGGGTTCACATCTGTACGGTGGAGTGGCTAGTGAGCCGTCAGGAGGGGAGGTGCATATGGCATGGGGCCCGGCCTGAACTACATGTGGGTGTTCTGAGTGTTTGTGATGGTATGAGCCTCCCCACCCTCTGCCTGTCTCCACTTGCTCCCTGCTTTGGTCCCACCTCCACACCACTGCCCAAGTCACCTTTCCCAATCCCAAATCAGACGTGGTGCCCCTTCTGTGTCTCTGACCTGTTTCCCTGTCTGCCCTTGCTCTGCAGAGGGCTGCCATACCACTGCTCCACCTGCACCCCCTCATACAGCTCACATCTTAGAGTCCTGCCTGCACCCAGCACCCACTCCCCTCCTCCTCCGGGAATTCCTCCCTGACCCCCGGCAGAGTTCCCTTGCAGTGAGTTCCTTGGCTAGGATCCCTGGCCCCAGTCAGCCTCAGCACTGGCCCAGCCTTGCCTAACGCACCACCTCCTTCTCCTCCAGGCAATAGAGACATCCAGATGATCAGCTGTGGGGCTGACAAGAGCATCTACTTTCGCAGTGCCCAGCGGGTAGAGTGGGTTGGCCTCCTTGGGGGCTGGGGTGGGAAACTTGTCAGGGGTGTCCTCTGAAGGCCCTGCCTGCCCTGCCAGGCCTCAGATGGACTACACTTTGTCCGTACCCACCATGTGGCAGAGAAGACCACCTTGTATGACATGGACATTGACATCACCCAAAAGTACGTGGCTGTGGCCTGCCAGGACCGCAATGTGAGGTGAGGGGCTGCCCCGGGCTCTTAGCCTAGCTGGTTTCTGAGTGGGGCCTGTGTGAGACTGAGCCGGTTCTGTCTGCTCATAAGCTGCCTGCTCTCTTCCCCTCCTCATCTGGTCCCTAAGGAGCTGGGTTGCGTAGAGGGACCCACGAGTGGGTAGAGGGACCCACGAGTGTTTCTTAGGAACTGGGCTCATCCAGACCCAGCCTCCAGGTCAGCAGAGGGTTCTTGCTGGCTCTTCAGAAGCCATGTGTGGGGTGACTAGGAGGTGCTGATGTGATTCATAAATTCATTCATTCACCTACATTCCCTGAACACCTGTCTGGGAGGGATAGTGCGGGAGACACAGCAGTGAGCAGGGCAGCCCCAGGCCCTGCCTTCATGGAGCTCGCAGTCCAAGGCAGGAGAGGCAGACAGCTCACTAGACAGTGACAGTAGGGAGTGGTCAGGGCTAGGAAAGCCCAGTGGATTTGGGGGCTCCTGGAGAGACCCTTGATCCTAGCTAGGGATCAAGCAGGGCTTGATGGAAGGAACATCTGAACTGAGACTGGGAAGGATATGGAGTGAGCCAGGGGAGGGGAGAGAGGGTGTGCAGAGGGGAGAGCATGTGCAAAAAGGTTCTCCACCTCTTTCATCTGCTCATTCAGATTGAGTGCCAGGCATTCCACTTGCTCTGTAGTGAAGAAGACAAATGTTAACAGACATTAACTCAGTGGATAACCCAATACATAACTTCCCTGACCTCAGCCTGAGAGGACATCTCATTCTCTGAGATGGTATTTCAGTCCAGGCATTGGATGGGAGATAAGAGGTGGCAAGGGGCCTCCAGGAGAGAGGAAGATGGTGGGTAAGGCTGGAACCAGAATGCAAGAGGGGGCAAGTGGGCAGGGCCACCGTTGGCCACATTATGCCCCCACTTCCCCAGAGTCTACAACACCGTGAATGGGAAGCAGAAGAAGTGCTACAAGGGCTCCCAGGGTGACGAGGGGTCCCTGCTAAAGGTGAGTAGCTGCGGCCCCTGGCGTGAAAACCACACACATTCCCCCTCATGGGCCACCTGAGACATGTGTCATCCTGGGTACCTGATCAAAGGACCATAGGCTGGCCAGCACCCACTCCGGCCTAGCTGGCCAGGGTTGCCTGGGAACTGGGGCTGTCACAGACTATTTTACCTTTATTTACTGAGCCCTTTCCCCAAGCAGGGACAGGTAAGTGGTTTCTGTTTTGAGTGGCCACAGTGTGGTGGGAACAAAGATCTGGGCTCCCTCATCAGGCTTGCTCCCTGCTGGGGGGACCTTCTCAGAGCCTCTGGAGTAAGAGGGGTTGTTTAGAGTTCATGCTTTAAGGTCATAGTTGGCAGCTCTGCCTCAGACTATGACCTGGACTGGAGTTTTCTCCTCTGGAGCCTGTCTCATCGCCTGTAAAATGCAGCTAGAAAGAGCCCCTATCATAAGGTTATTTTCTGGAAGAAATCAGTTCACACATGTAGAGTGCTTAGCGCAGAGCCTAGGTGCTAATTTTTTCACCCGTGAAATGGGGTCAGGAGTTCCTATCCTAAGCAGGGTGTGTGTCCTGAGGGCACCCGGGATGAGTCAGCTTGCCAGACATCTGGCACAAGAGGGTCCTCTGTCAGCGGAGGCTGTGACGTTTGACCCAGGCCTTGCCATAGGGAAGAAGCAGGCAGCCCAACTGTCCTGTGGGTCCTCTTCTCGGCAGGTCCACGTGGACCCCTCTGGCACCTTCCTGGCCACCAGCTGCTCTGACAAAAGCATCTCAGTGATTGACTTTTACTCGGGCGAGTGCATCGCCAAGATGTTCGGCCATTCAGGTGGGTGTGCCTCCCTACATGGGACACCTCCCCACGCGCCCCACATAGTCTTGTGACTCAGAAGCCACATGGGCCTTCTCTGCTCTGCTTTCAGAAATCATTACTGGCATGAAGTTCACCTACGACTGCCGTCACTTGATCACAGTATCGGGAGACAGGTGGGAAAGGCCTCGAGCTTGGCCCTGGCTGGCATTCCCCTGGGAGTGGGCAGGACCTGCGCCGTGGGGAGTGCAGGGCTCACACAGCGGGAGCCCCGTGCTCCCAGCCTGCCTGTGCAGAGTTCCGCTGAGGGTTCCAGCTTACTGCTCTCTCCTTTGACAGTATGTACCTTGATGTCACACCCAGCCCTGAGTTCAAATCCCAGATCTGCCACTTAATTTACTCGTGACCTTGAGCAGGTCATTTCCCATCTTAAGCCTCACTTTGCTCCACCAACTACCTCGAAAAATTGTGCAGTGAGAATCAAATGTGATACAATAGCTAAAACGTGAAAGGAGCCTAAGTGTCCATCAACGGACGAATGGACAAGAAGATGTGGTTTATCTATACGATGGAACACTACATGGCAATGAGAAAGAATGAAATCTGGCCATGTGTAGCAACATGGATGGACCTTGAGGGTGTTATGCTGAGAGAAATAAGACAGGCAGAGAAAGACAAATAACATATGTTTGCACGTAAAGGAGGATTAGGAGGAACTTGACGGAGGAACAAGGGGGAGAAGAAGGGGGGAAATGGTGGGGGAAAGGGAGAGAGGCAAACCATGAGAGACTCTTGAATGCTGAGAACAAACTGAGGACTGATGGGTGGGGGGGGGAGGGGGGATGGGCATGGAGGAGGACACTTGGGATGAGCACTGGGTGTTATGTGGAAACTAATTTGACAATAAACTATTTGTAAAAAAAAACAAATGTGATATAAACTCCTTAGCTTGTGGTTGGTGGCCAAGGAAGTCCCCTTTGTCACTCCCTTTGGTTTATTACAGTCCTCCAGCCCCCTTCCTTGAGTCTTGAGGTCTTCAGAGCAGATCCTGGTTTGCTGGGATGGTCTGGACCCCGCTCAGGGGGTAGACCTGCATGGTTTGGAGACCCTGCACTAAGCCAATGGGGTGTGGTTTCTGGAAGGGACCCAGGAATGGGGTCTTGGGTATAATGACCTAGGTGGCTCCAGGGTCAGATGGCTTCTGTATTCACTGTTCCCTCTCCTTCCACATCTCTCTTAGGCCTCTGCAGCTGTGTGTTCATCTGGCACCTGGGCCCAGAGATCACTAACTGTATGAAGCAGCACTTACTGGAGATCAACCACCGGGAGCAGCAGCAGCAGAACATGAGGGATGGGAAGTGGAGAAGCCAGCCCAGGTCCTGGCAGCGATCCAGCCGCCCCCACTTGTCTGTCTACTAGAGGAATGTCTTTCTGCCCTGGGCCCCATGAGGAGTGAGGCTGAAGACACAGCCATGGCCAGCACAGCCGTAGGCCCTGCCCTTTCTGCACCTGTGGTCTAGCTGGGGAGACAGACTTTGAATAGAAATTGATGTTAGTACATATGAGGAGGGCTTGAAATGGAAGAGTGGAGTGCCTGGAGAGCCTGTGAGCACTGGAAGTGGGGGAAGCTTGGGGGACTTTGGGGACGAGAGGAGGCAGAGGAGGCCCCTGACCCAGTGTACAGTAGGGAGGGACTTAGTCGGGGAAGGCTCCAGTGGAATTGAAGTGTCTTCTTATTCCTTAAAGCCTTCATGTTGCAAGACCAGTTTTATTTGGAGTGAATTCATGTTCTAACTTTTGTTTAGGGGTTTTAGTTTGGAGGTCTCGGTTGAGTGGCAGATTTTGAGGTTTATCCTCTCTACTGCCTCTAGAGCTGTCCTTGTCTTTCTCTGTCTTGAGGCTTTGCCATTGCCTCCCATAGGGACCAGGCCTTAACATGAACTTCCTGTTCTGCAGTGGTATTGGAGGTATTGCAGACCTAGGTACCAAGCGAATGAGCAGTTCCCTTTGGCTCCTGGTTTTGAGGCTTACACCCTGTCCTGGGTCCCTTCCGGTGCCTACCTCATGTCATATGTGTTTCAGGCTCCTGTACTCCAAAGGAGACGAAACCTCATTGCTACCCCCCTCCCCCCACATACACACATCCCAGAAGAGAACCCAGCAGCTTAGTACTCAAGCCCCACTATCTGCTTTGCTCTCCGTCCCATCACTGTGGCCCTGAGTTTGTCTTACTTTTTGAGCCCAGCCTATGTTATATCTCATTTATTGTGGTGATGTTTCCAGCAGAGTGGGTGCGGCAGGTGAGACCTTCCAGGACCATCTTAACTAGAAGTCAGTAATGAGTTCATATGGAAGCTAGCACAGGGCCCAGCCCGAGGCAGATCCCTGTCCCTCCCACCACCACCCCCCCTTTTACCTATTTCTCCCCTTGCCGCCCTCATTCCTGACTTCAGGCAGGAGACCTATGCATCTGTGCCCAGCGAGATTTGCTCCTTAAGCCCCGGAGAGCAGACAGAGGATGAGCTGGAGGAAGAGTGTGAACCTGAAGAGCTGCTGAAGACACCATCCAAAGAGAGCTTGGACCCAGGTTTGGAAAGGGGCCCTATTTTGAACTTGCAGTGCAGGGATCATTGCTGGGTTTCGCCCACTGCTTGGTTTTCAGGGCCTGGAGGTGAAGGTCAATGATCCTATTAGTCAATACTCTCATGGTGTAATAGCGACCAGACTCTCATTGCCTTCAGCTGGGAAGATAACTGGTTCACAGACTTGAAAATTAGAGTATTGGCTTCGGGCAGCAGCTGGATCCCAATAGTCAGGTGATGTTAAAAAGAGATTTTTCTCATCTTTTGGCTCTGCTTTTCTGTGTTGGCTTTGCCCTCAGGCACACTCTGCCTCACCTGAGGGCAAAGATTCCCTCAGTAGCTGTAGGTGATAAAACTCTATAGAGAAGAGAGCATCTCTTTCCCAGTAGCTGAAGCAAAATCCCGGGTCATGAGTCATATTTCTGGTGTGAGTCATGGTGCCCTTCTGAGCCGGTTGCTGTGATTGGCCAGGCCTGAGTCATGTGGTCTTCCCTGAGAGCTGAGGCTTGACTCAGCTCCACTGGAACCACCAGACCAAAGAGGGTGGGGGGGTGGGGGCATAGGGGTGTTCCAGGGGAAAAACGGTGCTCTTGACCAAAGGACATCAGATTCTGTTGTTCAGGCAAAAGGAGAATTGTAGCTCAGTGACTACATAGCAGGCTGGTCTTTCTCTAGATTTCTGCCCTTCCAGATATCACTTTGGCTCAGACCCTCATGGTTGCAAGATGGCTGCTTAAGTTGCATCACAGGCCTTGTTGCGTATGGCAGCCTCCTCCAATCTCCTTTGGAGAAGAAACTTGCCCAGAAGCCCCTGGGAGGCTTCTCTCAGGTCACATTGGCCATGGTAGCTCCAGCTAAGAGAGACTGGGTGCTTTCAGTGTGGGGCCGGGGCCTCTGCCAGCAGGGGAGAGCAGGCAGCGGCAGACTAGACAGCTGACTGGTGGGCAACAGTAATGTAAGCATTCAGCCTTGGAAAAAAGTCAGAGTAAGTGAATTTTCTTTGTTGCCACCCTCACATCCCAATCCCATATCCTCTCCAGGGTGGCCATTTTTTCTGGTTTGGTATGAATTCTTATAGGCTCTTCCTGAACGTTAATGTACGCAGCCATCAGAACACGTCATGTTTATGGACATAAATTGTATTCTACTGCAGACACCATTCCGTATCTTTTCCCCTCTCAAAATTATTGTATCAACCTGTATGTTGGTGGACACAAAACAGGCCTCACTGTTTTAAACAGCAGGATAGTAGGATATTTTAAGGTATTCGCCTCTGGATGGACGTTTAGGGTTTAGACTGCACGCCATTGCGAGTGATGCCATTCTGACGGCTCCAAGGCCTACTGCTTGGGCATGTGTGGGAATGCTTCTCTAGGACAGAGGCAAGGCTGGCACTGCTGGGCCCTGGAGGTAGTGCATTTTTTATTTTAAAAGAGAACCCCAAAGGCCCTTCAAATCCAGCAGTCAGTATTAAGCCCTTCATTCTCCCACACTTTTGCCAATACTTGATACTATGAAGCTTTTTAGTTTGAGTTAGTCGTGGGTAAAACATTATATCCCATTATGTAAATTTGCATTTTTCTGACCGTTAAATTTGGGCATCTTTTGGTATGTCTGTGTTTCTTATAATGTGTCCTTAGAGAATTGTCTGTTTTTATGTATGTTGCCTGTTTGTTTGTTGGGTTATTTATTCTCTTTTCATGGATTCCATGTCTCTCTCCAGACCCTCGGTGTCTGCTGACCAATGGCAAGCTGCCACTCTGGGCAAAGCGGCTGGTGAGTCTGCCCGGAGACTGGGATGCCTGGGGCTGACAAAGTAGGGGCGCCCTCCTTCGTGCTCTTCTTTCTTCTGGGAGACATTTCCCTTTCTGGGCCTCTTCTCTCTCTGGAGAACCCTATCATCCCTCCAGCCTCGGCTTAGGCAGCCCTTCATTCCTGTAACATACATAGTGAGCACCTACCCTGTGCCAGGCTTGCTCTGAGCGTTAGGTACAGCAGTGAGCAAGCAGACAACATGTCTGCCTGCATGTGCTCATTTTCTAGTGTGGAAGATGGACAGTATCCACATTAAACAGGGAAGTTATATAGTATTTTGGGAGCTGATAAGTCCTATGGAAGGAGAAAAGAGAGAATCTCAGGAAAATAACAAGTGTTGGGGGAAAGGCACAATAATTTTAGCATAAAGAGAAAAGGCCTCACTCAGAAGATGCTATTTGAACAGAGTGAAGCAAGGGAGAAATGCAGATCCTGGGAAAGAATGTTCCAGGCAGAGAGAACAGTATGCAGGACAAAGGCCATGAGGCAGGATTGTGCTTCGCATGTTCAAGGAAGTATAGGGAGGCCCAGCTGCCTGGGTTGAGGGTGAATGGAGGGCAGTGTGGGGAGGGCCTGAGAGAGATAATGGGGGCCAGATGGTGTGATGCTGTGTGGGCTGCGGTGCGATCCCTAAATACTCTTTATTGTCCTCCCCGATTATCCCCCGCAACCCCCCCCCCCCCCCCCCCCCCCCCCCCCCCCCGCCCAGGCGCTGAGTGAGATGGAGACAAGGGAGGGCTCTGACCTAGTGCAGATGTGAACCTGAGGGCCAACCAGGGGACCAGGGAGGAGGCTGTTGGGATAATCCAGACAGGGGAGGTTGGAGACTGGACCAGGGGGAAGAAACAGTTGGATTCTAGATGGATATTGAAGGCAGAATCAAATGACTGGGTGTGAGAGAAAGAAAGGGACCAAAGTGATTGAATGACTGATTGTTTCCTGGGGGGAGGGGCAGGCTAGGAGCTGGTAGGTTAGAACCAGGCAGCAGAATCCTACACTCTAGGTTGGACGGTTTATTTCAGGAATAATGTCAGTCCTCAGATGACAGCTTGTTAGCTCCTCTGGGAAGTCCTCCCTGCCTACCCCTCCGCTGCAGACCAGGTATCTCAAGGCCCCAGGCTTCCCCTTATCAGTGAATATTACAAGTGGAATTATATTCAACAAATAGCACACTTATTCTCTACAGGCTCTCAGTCTTTTATACGTATTATCTCATTTAGTCCCCGTTGAGGTATAGAAGCTCTTCATCTCACTGTTTCACAGATGGAGAAACTGAGGCCCAGAGGTTAAGTAACTTATCCAGGGTTACACAGCTAGGAATTAGAGGACATGGGCAGGCTGGCCCCAGAGCCTGAGTTCTCAAACACCCACCCTCCACTGTCTCTCAAGCTATAATCTTGTTCGGAGGCAGTGCTGGGCATGACTAGGGTGGGAGAAATGGCCACATTGTGGATGTGTTCAGATGGCAGAGCTGACAGAATTTGCTGAGGAAATACAATGTTGTGGGGGCCCCTGGGTGGCTCAGTCGGTTAAGTGTCCAGCTCTTGATTTCAGCTTAGGTCATGATCTCGTGGTTCATGGCTTCGAGCCCCACTTCAGACTCTGTGCTGACAGCTAGCTCAGAGCCTGGAGCCTGCTTCAGATTCTGTGTCTCCCTCTCTCTGTCCCTCCCTGCTCGTGCTCTGTGTCTCTCTCTCAAAAATAAAAATAAAACATAAAAAAAAAAGCGAAGAGACTGGATGGGGTCCTTGCAGTGTCCCTGGCTCCCATTGGAGTTGGTGCACTCTTGGCTAGCTGCCTGACCATCCCCTGTCACCCTCAGCTAGGAGACGACGATGTGGCAGATGGCTCAGCCTTCCATGCCAAGCGCAGCTACAAACCACATGGCCGCTGGGCGGAGCGGGCTGACCAGGAGCCCCTCAAGACCATCCTGGATGCCCGGGACCTGGATTGCTACTTTACCCCCATGAAGCCTGAGAGCCTAGAGGACTCTATTCTGGATACAGTGGAGCCCCAGAGCCTGGTGGGCCTGCTGAGTGAGGTACAGACTGCCACAGCCCGGCCCACAGGCCCTGCACCATGTCTGCCCACCCAGGGCTTGGGGCCTCAGCATTCACATTTTGAAAATAAGGCTGAATATCCCTCTCTAGGGGTGCGAGATGATTACATGACCTGGTGGAAGGCAAGAGGGTGAAGCCCTGGGCCTGGTGCAAATGAGACTTTCCAGGGCAGACCAGGAGTCTGGGAGGTGGGTCACTTAGGGGTTAATAGCTTGGGCCCAAGAGCAGGCTTGTGCCTAGCTGGGGAGCATTTGAGCAGGTAGAGGCCTGGCCCTACCCCTTCGTGGCTGTGTGATAACTTGCCTCAAGCCTTGCTTATCTGGGCTTCTGCTTTCAAAAAAGAAATGGTCGTTACAAAAAGATAACTGGGGTACCTGGCTGGCTCAGTCAGTAGAGCTTGCGCTGTTAATCTTGGGGTTGTGAGTGTAGAGATTACTCTACACTGGGTGTAGAGATTACTTAAAAATAAAACCTTAAAAAAAAAAAAAAAAGACTGATAAAAAAAATGGTCATAAAAAGAAAGCTCTCAGGGGCGCCTGGGTGGCTTAGTCGGTTAAGCGTCCGACTTTCGCTTAGGTCATGATCTCGCAGTTCGTGGGTTCGGGCCCCGCGTCGGGCTCTGTGCTGACTGCCAGCTCAGAGCCTGGAGCCTGTTTCAGTCTGTGAATCCCCCTCTCTCTCTGACCCTCCCCTGCTCACGCTCTCTCTCTCTCTCTCTCTCTCCTAGAAATAAATAAAACATTAAAAAAAAAAAAAAAGAAAGAAAGCTCTCAGAAGGCTCTGATAGGAATCCAGTGCTAAGAATAGGGCCTGGGCCCTCAGAAGTGCTTGAAGCAACTTCAGCTCTTGTTCTCTTATCTTCCAAACAAAATTACTTTTTATTCTGTTGTATAAACTTTCTTTTCTGTTGTGGCACCATACACATACAGTTGTGAGTACAGATTGTAGGTATGAAAACCCAGGCCAAAATGCAGCGTATTTTCTACCTCCTAGAAGATCCCCCCTTGTGCCCCTCCTGATCAGTAACCCCCCACCTCACCCCAGACAACCAGCCTTCTGACCTCTCACCAAGGATTAGTTTGCCTGTTCTTGAACTCCATATAGAGAGAGTGTTAGAGGGTTGGAGCCATATCGATTCCTTAACTGTAAAGGGGCTGATGATCATACAGGAGGAGCATAGGATGAACTCAAGGTGAGCACAGAACTCGGCCCAGGCCCTGGCTCACAATCAGCATCCGGCAGTGGGGGCTGCCATCATGACCGACATCTTTGCTATTCTAGCTGGTGTTGGCCGAACACCCGTGGCTGCTTGCAATGGCTGTGCTCTCTTCACCCCGCAGTCGGAGAGTACCCAGGAGGATGGCTGTGGGCATCCCTCCTTCCTGCCCCTACAGAGGGAGTCCTCTGAGGACAGCGAGCTCATCGTCTACTCCCTGGAGGCGGAGGTGACAGTCACAGGGACAGACAGGTGAGTGTCCTTTGCACCAGGGGAAGCCTTATAGGCCGACCAGGTGGCAGGCATGCCCTGGAGGAACTGCGCCCTGCCCTCCCAGTGGGCCTGTGGACAGAGCTGTAAGGTCCGGGGGGCACAGGAGCCTGGCCCTGCAGCCTCAGCTTCCCTGGGTCCATGCAGAGGTGCAGGGAGGCTTTGCAGAGAAGAGGGGAAGAGGCGGTGCTCCCAGTGGAAGCAGGGCGCAGATGCGTAGGGGTTCGAGGTGGGCCGCCGTCTACTAACTAGTGTGTGTTCACTCGTTTGCCGCAGTGAGTACTGCACGAAGAGCCCCGAGCGGGGGCTGGGGGAGCAGCAAGGAGACTCCTACCTCAGGGTCTCCTCCGTCGGCTCCAAGGATCAGAGCCCACCTGAGGGTGAGTGGGGGCCGGCAGAGACCCTGCAGTAGTCTGTCTGTCCGGCCAGGCCCCTTTCTGGGTATCTGTGGTGACCTTGACTCAGTCTCCCTGAAGCTCAGTGTCTGTCACAGAGACAGACATTGTCCCTGCTGGTACCTGAGGATTCTGGAACCCAGCTGCTCGCTGGCAGGAGCCCAGCTCTACCCCTTCCTCAAAGTGTAAATTTGCTGGTCCTTACAAATAGAGGGCGGGTATTATCACCCCCATCGCTCAAATGGGAAAACTGAAGCCCTGGGAGCCTGAGCCACTCACCTGACTCACCCAGCATGGGCCTGGCTTTGGGCTCCTGACTCCTGCTCTGCTTCTCCAGACTCAGGGGAGTCAGAGGCCGACTTGGAGTGCAGCTTTGCCACCATCCATTCCTCCCCTCCACGGCCAGCCTCAGACCCTCGGTTTGACATGATGCTGCCCCCCACACCGGGTAAGCAGGGGCCAGTTGTGGGGTGGACAGCGCATGGGCCTCACTCGGGGACAGTCCTGATACATAACCACTCTCTCCACATCAGCCTGCACTTGGTGCCCACTAAGCATCAGTGTCCTTGTCCAGGAGACAGAGCCATTAGCCTCTCCTTGACCTAGTAGCAGCAGGGTGTATGACGGGCGAGTCCAGCTTTCTCCATTGTTAAGTGTCTGGCGTCTTTGTCTGGGCGTCTGCCGTGACTCATGGTGTTGACAGTTCTCTCCTGCCCGCCCCCTCGCCTCCCCTTCGCCTCTCCCCAGGATGCCCAGGGACCGCAGAAGAGCTGTCCCAGCCCGAGGTGCCAGGCATAGCCAACAGCTCCCTGCCCCAGACCCCTGAGCAGGAGAAGTTCCTCCGCCAGCACTTCGAGACGCTCACAGATGCTCACCCTGAGGGTAGGGCGGTGCCTGGGTGGCTGTCCAGCACTGGGCACAGCGTGGGTGTCATGGGCGGGGCCTCCACAGCTGGTGAGGGGGCAGAAGGGCTTGCATTTTATCTTCAAGACAGAACCGCGCAGGCTCTTCTCCCAGCTGCATTTGCTCCCGAGGCGTGTGTGGTCAACTGAAGGCATTTCTGAGGGTCTACCTGCTGGTCTGCGGGTCTTTCTGGGCCCGGGGCTGGGTAGCTGGAGGGATTCTGAGGGCTCCCCTGGCATCTTCCCCTAGAGCTCTTCCATGGATCCCTGAGAGACTTGGAGGCCTCTGAGACTGAGGACTTCTTTAATCCTCGGCTAAGCATCTCAGCCCAGTTCCTCTCCCGCCTCCAGAAGACATCCAGGTAGGAGCTGGTGAACCCCCACCCCACCTTCAGCTCTATCCCTCACGGTGGGTCCGTGTCCCCTGAAGGACCCCCAGGACAGCCACAACCACCTGGTCTCTTTCCCACAGGTTCACCCACACCTTCCCTCCCCGGCTGCCCCAGCACCTTGTGAAGTCCCCAGAGGTCAAACTCACAGACCGCCAGCCCAGAGCAGAGCCCCTGAGAGCAGGGGCTGGCTACACCTCCCCAGGCAGGACCGACGTGAGTACTGGGGTCCCTTCCCCAGGGCTTGGGGCTGGGAGTCCGGAGGCCCTTGTCCTCCCCTCATGGCTGTGCTTGCAGGTCCTCCCTGAGAAAAAGCCTGAGGAGCCCCATGAGACCCTAGAGGCCTGGTGCCTACTGAGTGAGTGCCCCTATTTACAGATAAACAAGCCTGGATGCCCCTCTGAACCACAGGGCAGCGGGGATGGGCACGGTCTACTCAGACCCTGAAGCAACTTGGGGTGGGCCCCTGTATATCAGCTCTACAGGAGGGTGTGAGAGTGAGCCAGCTGCTTCCTTTTCAGCCCCCTGCCTCACAGGCCTGGCGCCCTGTGCCCCCTCCTCCTCAGTGCTGCCCACTGACGGGAAGCCTCCGACGCCCACAGCCCTGCCTACTCCAGGCCTGGCTCAGGGTGTCCACAGTCCCTCCATCTGCTCCTACATGGAGGCCACTGCCAGCTCTTGTGCCAAGATGTCACAACGCATCTCCCTCGAGGACAGTGAGGACCCTGTGCTGGCTGAGCTGGCCAGGCCCCTCCGCAGGCCCTCATCCGTTGGGGAGCTGGCGTCCCTGGGCCAGGAGCCCCAGGCCATCCCCACCACAGCAGCACTCAGTTCTAACAGCGAGGGCCGAGAACCTGTCCTGCCCTCCTGGGGCAACCATGAGGCCCGGGCCAGCCTGAAGCTGACCCTGTCAAGCATCTGTGACAGGCTCTTGCTACCCCCTACCCCGATGGAACCTGTTCCCACCCAGCCCGGTGTCACCGTCACGACAGCCACCTTCTCAGCCTCTAGCCCCGTGGATGCGAGTACCCTGAGGCTCCACAATCCCACCTTTCTCCCAAGGCTCCTGGCCTCTGAGCCCCTCAACACCCCTGCCAACCACAATAGCACCCCACTTCCAGAGGCCAGGCCTGGGGTCCCTGGCAGCATCACCTCCCTCCTGGCGCCGACCCCTGGTAAGTACCACTTTTGGGACAAGGGATTGTCCCCCAAGCTCAGCCCATGTACCAGGTGGCTTAGCTCCAAAGGTGGGCACCAGACCCAGCCACAGGGCTGTGCCATTCATTCATTTACTTAAATATTTAGTGAGCACTTCATATGTGTTGGGCTTTGTTCTAGACCCTGGGCACATGGGGCCTGGTGGTCAGCAAGACTGTGAAGAATTGACACGTTAACTGGGCAGACTAAATGTAAAAGAAAATGTTAAGTGTATCACAAAGTGGTGTGTGCTAAGGACAGAAATAAGGGAAAGGGTTGGGGGGGGGGCACGATGCAGGCAGTGGTTATGTTTAAAGCAGGATAATGAGAAAAGGCTTCAAGGAGAGGGGGGCATTTGAGCAGAGTCCTGCAGGAGGGGAGGGAAGGGAGCCTGAGGGACTGAGGGAGGTGTTCCAGGCAGAGGGACAAGAATTGGGATCAGCCCAGCCACCCCAGCCTCTCAGACCAACTGGAAAGAGAAGATGTCTGTCTCCTCTACCCCCAGATGCACTCAGTCTGGCCCAGGGCAACCTTGGACACTGGGAGGAGTCTGGGGTGCCAGCCAGGGTCCTACCCTCAGCTCCCCTTGAACTGAGCACTGTGAGCACCATTGTGCACAGACTGCAGACTGCCTTCCGGGAAGCCCTGGACCTTTACAACGTGGTGAGCCAAGACCCAGGGTCAGGGGAGAAGGCGCGGTGAGGGGGCCGGGGTGTGGACTGCCTGGGCTTGGGGCTTGAGAACCCCTGACAAGGTTGGTACCCCTTGCAGATGGTCTCCAGTGACCAGGTGAGCACGGAGCAGCAGCAAGCACGGACTGAGCTGGCCTCCACCTTTCTTTGGATCCATAGCCAGTTAGACGCCAATGACTGGCTGGTTGGAACTGACATGGCCCAGGCCCAGCCCAGCCCACGGTCCCCCTCCCCACCTACATTGTGCCCCCTGGCCAGCCCAGACTTGCATGCCCTGCTGGAACACTACTCAGAGCTGCTGGTGCAGGCCGTGCGGAGGAAGGCACGGGGGGACTGAGGCTCAGGAGCCCCCTCTCCACTACAGCCCTGCTGCTTCTGAAGAAATAGGTATTTTAAGCAAATAAACTGACAGTTTAGAGGAACGGTTCCTGGTGTGTCTCTGGGTGCATCCACAATGCCCCCTTCAGGTGGATGTGGGGAAAGAGGGCAGGCTGGAAACCAGCCAGGGAACATGGGCGGATAAACTTTGAAAGGGATGAAATTTGTTTCTTTTGGTTTTGTTTTGTTTTTTTCTTGAATAGTTTGTTGTCAAGTTGGTTTCTGTATAACACCCATTGCTCATCCCAATAAGTGCCCTCCTCCATGCCCATCACCCCCCTTCCCCTCTCCCCCACCCCCATCAGCCCTCAGTTTGTTCCCAGCATGCAGAAGTCTCATGGTTTGCCTCCCTCTCCCCAACTATTTTTCCCCTTCTTCTCCCCCATGGTCCTCTGTTAAGTTCCTCCTAATCCTCCTATACGTGCAAACATATGGTATATGTCCTTCTCAGCCTGACTTAATTCACTCAGCATAACACCCTCAAGATCCATCCATGTTGCTACACATGGCCAGATTTCATTATTTCTCATTGCCATGTAGTATTCCATTGTATAAATATACCCCATCTTCTTGATCCATTTGTCCGTTGATGGACACAGGCTCTTTCCATGTTTTAGCTATTGTTGAGAGTGCTGCTATGAACATTGGGGTACATGTGCCCCTATGTATCAGCACTTCTGTGGAAGGGATGAAATTTGTACGTAGCAGATGTTGGCCACCCAGCATCGTAGCCTCATCTGCTCTTCCTCTTCCTGTCTCACCTGGGGAACATCAGCCCCAGTGCCCTCCCTGCCTTATTCCAGGACTCCATCAATAGGACCAACATTCCCAAGAAATTTGGGAACTGCAATAATGATGATCCCAGGACCTGGGTCCATATTGCCTCCCTAGCCCGCTGAGCTGCTGTGGGGTCTGTTGTGCTTGCCCAGTGAGGCCCAGCTATTCCCCACGGAGCCACCAGCCTTTCCTCCCTGCCCCCTACTGGTACACAGGAACCCACTGGAGCCGCTGCCATCACTGTGTGCCAGACCATGGTTCCTGGTACACACACTGCCATACCACTGGTTCATGGCCCTTAGGCCAAGCCCAGCTGGATCCCGTGAGGTCCAGGCTTTTGTCCCCAACTGCAGCAGGAGAAATTGAACAGCAGGCTCACTCACTGGACACCAGGACAGCATGGCCAGGCCATCTAGCAGCAGGGACAAGTAGTTCTTTCCCCAGCAGGAGGACTGAATCCAGGCTCATCCCATGAGCTCCCAGCTCTGGTACCAGCCTCCCCAAGAAGCGGGCATCTAGCCATGTGGCATGTCTGCCAAGAAGGCCACTCTTGTGACCACAAAATCCCCCGCTGTCCCAACTCTATAAAAAGGAAGCCAGCAGGGGCAGGGCCCTCTAAAGCACAGCCCCACCATGTGGCTTATGTGGCCTGAACCACCACTTACCTGAGTTCCTCTCTGCTCTGTCTGGTGGTCATGGCCCACTAGAAACAAGCTCAGAGAGAGCCACTCTTGCCCAGGATTTCAGAGCTGAGACTCCAACCTAGGCTTCCCTAGTGGCAAGGTGTCCATCATAAGGACATGGCCCTGTACTGTCTCCATAAACACTGACACACATCAGAACCAACGGTGCAATTCAAAAAAACGCCTGCTGATGGGGCACCTGAGTGGCTTAGTCGGTTAAGCGTCCGACTTTCGCTTAGGTCATGATCTCGCGGTTCGTGGGTTCCAGCCCCGCGTCCGGCTCTGTGCTGACTGCCAGCTCAGAGCCTGGAGCCTGCTTCAGTCTGTGACTCCCTCTCTCTCTGACTCTCCCCTGCTCACGCTGTGTCTCTCTCTCTCTCTCCTAGAAATAAATAAAACATTAAAAATTTTTTAAAAAACAAAAAAAGCCTGCCGGGTACCTGTATCTGTCCTACCTGCAAGGGGTAGTGTGAGGAGCAAGACAAGACAAGCAAAGCATTTGCCCTCACAGCATTAGCCTTTTCGAGAGAAAAACCAGAATTAAAACGATGTCACCATGCTGGCTGATGGGTCAGGGAAGGCTTTTCTGAGGTGACATTTGAGCTGAGGCTTGAGAGAAAGCACAGGTCGTGTGGGCATCTTGGGAAGGTATCCAGGCCGACAAAACAGCCAATGCAAATGCCCCATGGGGGGATGAAGTGTATGTGGAAGGAGTGGAGTGAGCCAAGAGAGGAGATGGAGGAAGAACGGGGTTCCAAGGGGCAGGCTCTTGTTGTTTCTCGACATTTAAATCCAAGAAATATTCACAATACAATTTCCCCCCTTAAATAAGATGGCTGAGCTTGGTATTTGAGGAGATGTCCGGTGTTATTTATTTCTCAAAGCTCCCTCTCCCTGGGGAGAGGGAGGGAGGCAAACCATGAGAGACTCCTGAATGCTGAGAACAAACTGAGGACTGATGGGAGTGGGGGGAAGCGAGGGGAGGTGATGGGCATGGAGGAGGGCACTTGTGGGGATGGATGAGCACTGGGTGTTAAATGGAAACCAACTTGACAATAAACTATTTAAAAAAAGAAAAAAAAAGCTCCCTCTCCCTGCCCCAGGGAGCCCAAGAGGTCCAGGACTCAGGTGGGCTGCACCTCTGACAGGGGGCTCCCTGACCTGCCCAGCCTCACAGGTTACAGGCCACTGGGGACCCACCGTCCTTGCCCCTGCCTCGCTTGGTCACGGTCACCTAAGATCCCTGATGCAAGGCTTGGCATCCAGGCCCCCAGACATCCAGAGGACTGTCTTGAGCCTTGTCCCTCATGGAATGTACCCCTCCTACCCTGTATCGTAATTAATAAGCCTTCAACTCCCAAGTAGCAAACTGCCAGCTTATGGGGTCCCGAACTGCAGGGACATTTGTTACTCTTGATTATGTTCCTGCTCCATTACCCCCTGAGTCTTGAGTTGCACCCTCCAGCTTAGGCCCTCGTAGCTGCAACATGGCTGCCGTGCCAGCGCTCAGCAGTAGACCTACCCAGCTAGGAACAAAGGCGTGGAGGAAGGCAGCCGCCAGGCCAGCGTAGTGAGAACAGTGCCAAGCCTTCCTAGACACCTCCCCTTTCAGAGCGATTGCAGGCAAGAGGCATCGAGGTTGCTTTCATTTGCTTGGACCAGCTCTCTCTCCTGTCCTGGGCATGCAGCTGCTCAAACAAAACTGTGTTCTCTCAGCACAGCAGGAGGGTGGGCCGGAGGGAGGACCCAGTGCGTCTGCCACTCTCCACTTCCTATTCAGCCCTGGAAGGGCCAGACTTTCTCTCCTCGACACGACTGGTGAAGAAACCAGTGCTGATGAATGTGTGTGAGTGTGGTTTGTGGACTGACAGGGTCCCAGGAGGAAAAGGACAGCATGCTCACGTGGAATAGTTCAGGAAGTATAGTGAAGGGATCATTTGCAAAGAAGCGGGCAGGGAACAGGGAAATCCTAGGGCAGGTACAGTACCCTGGGCTGGCACCACAGGTGAGCTGTTCCTCCCACCCTGGCCTTGAGGCACAAGGGAGGCAAGTGGAACCCAGAAGAGTCAATACTGGAGAGAGGGCCGCCCTAGGGGAGCTGTGTCCCTGGCAACTGCATAGGGAGAGAGTTGGAGGAATCCCTTCCCCCATCTGTGGGGCTCCCCATTGTCAAAATCCTACTGGGAGCCAGGGGGGACAGGAGACCAGATGATGCGGCCCACCCAGGCCAGCCTCTAGGGACACAGAGCAGGGAGGAAAGGGGAAGAAAGGGCCAGGAGGCACATAAAGACACCCGGCCCTGGATTTCTTCCCTAATGTTTTCAATAACACAGGAACCAGCTGCCCCGAAACATGCTGTTGGGCATGGAGAACTGGGCACCTGAAAAGAGACAAAATGGCTCCACCTAACCATTTGTCAGCTCATTTCCTGAGTGCAACTTGCACCCTGCACTCCACGCTGGACAGATCCCGGATACCAGGCTGCCAGGCCCGTGCCAGACACAGCAGTCATGGCTGCAGGAAATCCAACAATGGTGAGAAGGAGACACTGAAGACTCCATTTTACAGATGGACTGACTGAAACTCAGATGCCTGCCTAGCCACCTCTCAAGACTTCCTAACCACCCTGTGTGTGTATGCTGCATGCTAAGCATTCTCCCCACATGATCTACATGGATCTTTGACACTGACCAGTCATAGGGAGACACAGTAGTTCTTTCTTCCAGATGAAGAAACTGAGGCTCAGCAAGAAGTGGCTTGTTTGGGTCCTGCAGAGAGAAAGTGGCAAAGCTCTGCCTCCCAAGTGAATTAGCAGGACTCGCTCTCAGGGAATGTGAAAAAGCGAAGAAGTAACGCTTCTCTCGCCACCAAGCCTTTGTGTAGACTGTTCCCTCTGCCTGGAACACCCTCCCCTTTCACCTGAAACCTCATCTTCCTTCAGGGCTCACACCCAGGCAGTCATCTCTGAACCTTTAGGCTGGACCAGGAGCCTCTTCTGGGCTCCCGTGGGCCCTCTGAGTTTTCTCTAATGCAGTTTGGATCACTTTGCCTGTGCACTCCGCATCACAGCCTTGGTCGTTCTGGGTTGTCACTGGTGTGTCTCCTCCATGGACTAAGTTCTGTGCTCATTTTTAACATTGAGCCAGGCCTGGCCTATAGCTGGAGCTCAGGATATTGCTGAGTGGATAAATGAGAGAAAGTAACTACAGAGAATATTCAAAATCCTTAACCACTAGTTACGGGGTCAGACAATGATCCGTCTAGAACACTAGGACATAGTGTTAGGGTGGGGTTCTGGGAGCCCCTGGCTGTGTCAGGTGACCCCCTTTGGTTCCTGGACTGTGAGAGAGTGGGGAAGTGGTGTCCCAGGCAATCACAAGGAACTGGACTAAACACACCAACATAATATCTGCTATGCCTGAACAATGTTTCTGGCTCAATGTCGGCTCTGGGCATCTGAGAATCAGAGGTGGAGCGTCCTCTTGGAAGATGCATAGCCCGTATCCTCACGTTGCCCTTACCTACTGGACCCTGCTGTCCCTCCACCCTCTGGAGCGAGCAATCTCAGCCACCCCCTCCCCCGCTTCCTCAGACAGCTGCTGTGATTTGAATAACCAAGCAGGTTGTTGGATGTCCGGTGGTGACTGATTTGCCTGGCAAACACCCTCAGGTCCTTGGCCCGGCTGCTCCTTCTAGAAGACAGCCCCCTCTGGAGTCTCTTTTGTCCCCGCCCCCAACACGCTGGAGCTATCTAGGCTCTAATCTTGCCGTTGCTTGACTTCCTTGGGGGTCCTAGCACTTCGCTGCCCCTGGTGGCTGGAGAGTGCCCTCAGGAGCCTGGTGTAGAAGGGGGAGGAATGGTGGCAGAGGTAACTAGAGCCAGCTAAGTCCCTGGGCTTGTCACAACATTTGCATGGAGAGAATGAAGCTCCTCTATGGCTTCCCCCTCCCTTCTCTCCTCCCTCCTAGTCATCGTGGGGCTGAAGTGTGACTGCAGGTGGAGGAGGCAGTAGTGTGTGGGGGCCATCTCACCACTCCTGAGGTGATGCCCCGTGCCTTCCTGGTCAGGAGTCGGCGTCCGCAGCCACCCAACTGGGGCCACCTGCCTGACCAGTTCCGGGGAGATGCCTATGTCCCAGGTGGGCCCCTCACTGGGCCTGGAGGTGAGGGGTAGGTGAGACACAAAGCATCATCGTCTGGTTTCTCTCCTCAGACTGCAGCAACCAGCGGGGCCCACCAGCACACCAGTCTTCTGGCCTTGGGGACTCTTGGGCAGCGGTGAGTCTGCAGCTGGACCACAAGACCCTGCTCAGTTTCATCCCTCCCTGCTCTCAGCCTCAACAGGACCTGACTGCCTCTTACTCCCTGAGCCCATCTGCTCGTGTCCCCCCAGCCTCAGGACCTTTCCACCTGTTCTCACTGCTGGAAATGGCTTTGCTTTCTCGGTAGAGCTCACTGTTAGGCTTCATCCCAGGCACCTTTTCCCTAGGCCGGCCAGCCACATTTCCTACCCCCAGAGATCTCTCTGTCCAGTGGGAGAAGAACAAGATTCAAGCCAAGTGGATGGTGATTTGCTTTATGTCAGGATCAGACAAGGGGACAGGAGCAGGGGATGGGGGAAGACTGGGGACTCTCAGAAGGGATATGCAGCTTTGCATGCCCTGGAAGTAGGAAAACACTAGCCAGAATATAGAGGTGACAGGTTATTTCAATATTTATTGAAAGCCAGGAACTGGTTTAGGCAATTGCTATTTAGCAGGAATAAGACAAAAATTATTTCCTTCCTGGAGCTTATAATCTGTTGGGGGCTGGACATTAGAAAAATGTTATCTTGGAAGATGTATATATGGAGAAATAAAGCAAGGAAAAGGCAATGGGGGTCAGGAAAGGCCTTGGAGAGAGGGTGGCATTTGCACACACAAAGAGCTGTCTCTGGCCTTCCCAGACCTCCTTGGGGGTTCCTGGCTCTAGGTTTTCCATTTGCTCCAGCCAGGGGGTCTAACTCCCGTGTCCCTCCCACAGCCTACGCAGGGCAATCTGGCCTCCGCTCCCAGGGACCCGGGGACACTTGGCTGCCCACTCTGCCCCAAGGCCTTTCCTCTGCAGCGTATGCTGACACGGCACCTCAAGTGCCACAGCCCGGCGCGCCGCCACGTGTGCCGCTGTTGTGGCAAGGGCTTTCACGATGCCTTCGACCTCAAGCGCCACATGAGGACTCACACCGGTGAGGAGTGGCAGGGACAGAGAAGGGCGGCTGGGCCCCAGAAGGGTCTGGAACGAAATGGAGAGGTGTCCAGGATGTGGAGTTTCCAGTGTTTGTGTATACGGGGTGGAGACTCAACCATCAGGAGGCTTAGAACACCTCCTAATTTAGATCCCAGTCAGTGGGTGTAAGGTGGTGCCAGGGTAGAGGCGTGAACAGTGAGGACAGCAGTGGATACGTAGACCTAGATTGAAGGGTGCAAGGAAAATCCTCCCTCCTTCTCCCCTGGGGAAGGAATATCCTGATGAGGAGGGTGGGAACACAGCTATCTGGCCATGCTTGTAGTGGGTGGAGGTAGCAGATGCCGGGAGTCCGGACAACTTGGGGTAGGGATGGGGGAATGCTCATGGAGGGCAAGGTGGAGAGACTTTAGTTTGGAGGCCACTGTCCTGTCTGTCCTCTCCCCCTATGCCCATCTGTGCAGGGATCCGGCCGTTCCGCTGTGGAGCTTGTGGGAAAGCATTTACGCAGCGCTGCTCACTTGAAGCTCATCTTGCTAAGGTGCACGGGCAGCCCGCCAGCTACGCTTATCGTGAGCGCCGCGAGAAGCTGCATGTGTGTGAGGACTGTGGCTTCACATGCTCGCGGCCTGACGCCTACGTGCAGCACCGCACCCTGCATCGTGTTGCTTAAGAGGGTGCCCCCACACAACACATGAGAGGCAAATAAATGCAGGAAATGCACGCAAAGAACACAGTATTTATTACACGTGGGAAAGGATGGTTCACTCGGTCCAGCGGTGGCCACAGTGTGGGGCCGTACACACATAGTACAAGCGCATGGCGTCCTGGCAGAAAGGTTGCACGGTTAGGAAAAGTACAACGGGGAACCTCCATCCAGCAGAGCCTCAGCCCAAGATAGCAGGCAAAGGGTCTTTCCCCATTGGTAACGGTCCAGCTCAGGACGCCAGGATGGGCAGGGTCCCCCCAATTTTGGTGTCCCCACCCCCGGGGAGGACCAAGCCTGGGATACCCAGAAAGCCTTCCTCCTGCCACTCACCTCGGCCCGGGCACTATGTGACTGGAAGAACACCGCCTCCTTGTGGCCACACCTGAGAGAGCAGTCAGCTACTCAGCCCACCATACCCTTCCCTCCTCCCTGCACCCGGTGAGGACGAGCCGCTCCCCATCCCCAATATCAACTGCGCGCTCACTTTTGGCACGGGTGGTCCTCGGTCCGTGGCAACGTGGGGTCCTGGGACACGTCAGCGATGATCTGGGTCAGTTCGCTGAGGGAATAGAGGGCAAATAATTATGCCCAGACCAGGTCTCCCAAGCCAACAACCTCTTCCCCAGGCTCGAGTCCTGCCACTCACTCCACTTCGTGCGTGATTTTGTTGACGTAGATGCAGCTGTTGTCGGCTTCCTGCTGGTAATCACAATTCCGGCACTACGAAAGGGCGAGTGTTGCGGGAAAGGGGTTACGGAGAGATCTCGGAAGGGACTGGAAGGGAAGGCTGGGTCTTCCCCGGAGGGAATGACTATAGAGCATGGAGTCTCGATGCTGGTATAATGGGGTATATCGAGAATCACCTCGGGGGTGGGCAAGACAAGACAGTGGGGGTTCAGTCGTGGGAGAGTCAGGAAGCGAGACCAAAACGCGTAAGGAGCGTAGTGGGGAGCCACACTGGGAACAGGTGGGTCCGTCTGGGAAGATCCCGGACGCTCCGCGGGCTCGTGCTCACCGCGTAGAGCAGAATGCGGTTCTCCTTGTCCTCCTTGGGGTAAAGCATGTTGTTACTGTGGGGAGGGAGGAGACAGAGGTCAGTCCTGGGGTCATTAACTTGCCGCCCTTACACACTCGCAGCCCCAGCCTCACCATTCCTGGCAGAATCGAATACCCACGAAACCCGGCTCATAGGTCCCGTCCGGTTCCATAGCTACGCACTGCCCGCCAAGCCTTCCGCGCTTGCTCCGCGGCGCGACCGGTCGCGGGAAGGATCAAGCCTAGTTGCTTCGCCAAGAGAGGGGCGGGGCTGCGCGCGTGTACTGGCTTTCAGGGCTTTGTGCTTGCCTCTGTGCTCCGAAGTTTGATTAATAACTTGCTTCAGTTTTTTGATGTCCTGCAGTAACTGCTTCCAATTTCTGGGCCTTGCTTCCCCAGTCTGTACAACGGTATGGTACGAGAGCCAAGAATACGATGTTTCACGTAATCAGCAAATCGCTGACCATAAGCGAAGCCACTGCTCTTTGCTGGCTGAAGGCCAGTGCACATGCGCAGATGGGGGTACCTCTTGCCAGTCCTTCCCTTGGGCTTCACCCTTCGCCCGCCTGAGCCGTTTTCCGCGCTGCTATTGGAAGAACTGTGCACATGGAAAACCTTTCAGGATTGGCTGGGGCTACCCAAGAATGCGGGAGAGCCCTTCCTGGCGTGGAAAGGAGACAGCGGCGATTGGCGGACCCTGCCTGCGGGAGAGCATGGATTGGCTAGGTTGGGAGCAGAGGGAGGGGCTGATATCCCAGAAGCGGCGGCGGCGGCTGCGGAGCCGGTGTGAGGCGACCGACCGGGCTGCGGATCCCGGCAGGGCGCGGCGAGATGGAGGTGACGGGCTTGTCGGCGCCCACGGTGACCGTTTTCATCAGCAGCTCTCTCAACAGCTTCCGCTCTGAGAAGCGGTACAGTCGCAGCCTCACCATAGCGGAGTTCAAGGTGTGGCCGTGGGGGCGGGGTCCGGGGGCGGGGCGTAGGGTTTGAGGGGGCGGGGCAAGGAAGAAATGGAGGGGCTTTCCGAACGCGGGGAGGGGCCAGAGATAAACCGAGGTTGAACAGATTGGGGACGGGACCGGCGGGGTGGGGCCAGAGGAACCCTGAGTGTCTAGAAATTGGGGGCGATGCCAGGGAAAATCCGAGGTTGCATAGGGCGTGGCCAGGGATAACCAGGTGCGTCCTAAATTGTCTTTTGGAGGAGCAAGGATGGGGTAATGGTTATTGTTACAAGGGCGGAGCCTCGGAGCTCCTGGCTGGTTCAGTTGGTTACAGCCCGCGACTCTCGATCTTGAGCTCATGAGTTCGATGCCCGTGTTGGGCTTAGAGTTAACTTTTAAAATAATTAAAATAAATTTGCAAGTACATACCTTTAAAAAAAGGGGTGGAGCCTCAGGGCAGAAGGTGGGGTCACCGACAGCCTTCCACTGACTGCTCCCCACGCAGTGTAAACTAGAGCTGGTGGTGGGCAGTCCTGCTTCTTGTATGGAACTGGAGATATATGGAGCTGACGACAAGTTCTACAGCAAGCTGGATCAGGAGGATGCACTGCTGGGCTCCTACCCCGTAGACGACGGCTGCCGCATCCACGTGAGGCCTCCCCTCTATTTATTTGTTGAACAAAAATACTTGCTATACGTTGCTCTGTGTAATAACCAAGACAGGCCCTACTCTCATTCAGCCCCCAGTCCTACATGGAGAGAGACAAGCCATCACGGGACAGTGACAGAATGGTCTGGACAAAGCCCAGGGGACTGACTGGGCATGCCCAGCGAGGTGCCTGACTCCTAGAAGCATCAGAAGGGCTTCCTGATGGAAGGGATGCCTGAGCTGAGACCGGAAATAGGAGGAAAGGGTGACTTAGGATAAGGGGTGGGAGGGTATGCCACGTGGGGGGAACAGTGTACAGAGGTATAGAGTGTGAGAGGGGTCAGGGTGCATGATGAGACTGGATATGTTGGGAGAAGTTGAGGACCTCTATGTTCATCAACTCACATCATCTTCTCTCCTCCCCTTATTCCTCAAACATCCCAGCATCCCAGGTGGGCTCCACCTCGGGGCCTTTACAAGTGGTTCTTTTTCATATGGCTTCACATGGCTCACTCCTTTCTTCAAGTCCTACCTAAATGTCACCCTCCAAGTGTGAGGCATTCATTGGCCTCAGTATAAAATGTAAATGCCTTCTCTTTTCCACTTTATTTGATTTTTGTCTTTAGCTCCTAGCACCCTGTGACGTACTGTGCATTTCCCCCAGCACCTGGAATAATGCCTAGTACTGAGAAGATGCTCAGTGAATCATTGTTGAATACTGAGCTGAGTCCATAAAATAAGTCTTAAATAATAAATCCATAAAATAAGCTCCATCCAGTGTATGAGGTAGATGTTAGCTCAATATTCACAGAAACAGATATGAAACGTCAGAGACATAAAGGCCATATAGGAAGAGATCAGAGAGCTGGGAGAGCCGATACTGGGGAACCTGACCTATCGGTGAGGTCCAGGAGGAATTCCTGGAGGAGGTGATGCCTGAGCAGAGACCTGAAGAATAGGAAGAGTTAACTGAAGAAGGGAAGAGTACTCTAGCAAAAGGGCACTGCATGTGCAGACACTGAGGTGGAAGGGAGCACGGTTGAGTACAGGGGCTGAGGAATGGCCTTCCCTTTGGCAGGGGGAAGTGGGAGCCAGGGGAGGTCTTTGAGCCAGGAGGGTCCTGGTCTGACCCAGGTGCTCACAGGCTCCCTTTGACTGTGTGTGGGAAGACAGGAAGAATAGGGAGACCAGGGAGGAGGCTGCTTCCATAATTCAGGTAGTGTGATAGGGCCTGGATCATGGTGGGAACGGGTCAGGACAGTGCTGGGCCCACAGGACTGAGACTTTGGGCTGACCTGGGCAGCCTCAGCCTCCAGATGCTGGTGGGTCAGACATGGGTCGTGGCATCCTAAAACAGGTTTTCACACATGGGTTCAGGTGTAGACAGGCCTCTGACTTCAGAGGTCATTTGAGAAAGTTTTTCCAGAAGTGGAGCCTCTGGAGAATTTTTATTTAACATTATTTTTCTCTTTATAAATTTTGCCCATATTTGAAGTGCCTTGCTGGCCGGTCAGTAGAGCATATGATTCTTGATTTCATGGTTGTGAGTTCAAGCCCTGTGTTGGGCATAAAGATTACTTCGAAAAAAATTATACGTTTAACCTATGTTGCTTCAAATAATAGCAACCTCAAACTTACAAGATCCTTAATACACAAAAGTAGAAATTCTTAGTGATCCTGACCAGAGATAAGGGCCATTTCTAGTTTGCCATATGAGCCCAGTAGCTCAGGCTACCTTAGAGTCTTCGCTGACCCCTGTCTTTACCTCATACCCACATCCCGTCTATCAGCAAATCCTGTGGATTCCACCTACAAAATCTGTCTAGAGCCTGCAGTCATCTCCCTCACTACCGCTGCCATGGCCCAGACTCCATGCTCCCCCTCCTGGACACCACAGGAGCCCGTCCTCGGGCTCCCTGCAGTCTGCTCCCCACCTGCAGCCAGAGGGAGCCCGTGATGCTCTGAGCCAGGTCTGGCCCTCCTGGCCCAGAGCCTCCCCTGGCTGTATCCCATTCTGGGTGAAAGCCAAAGGCCGCAGTGATCTGTTGTGTCTCCATTCTTCCATGCCTGTCTCCACTCCAGCCATGATGGCCTCCATGCTATTCCTGAAAAGGGCTAAGGACATTTCTGCACCCGAGACTTGGTGCCGTATGTTTCTTCTCAGCCTTTCAGCCTTGGCTCAGACATCCCCTGCTTTCAGAAGCCTTCTCTGACCACCTTCCCGTTCTCCTTAAACCTCTTTGTAGTATTTATCTACATAGAACCTTGTCATCATCTGGTGTTTAATGCATGCACATGTCTGTTTATGGTTGGTGTCCCAGCAGAATGAGCACTCCCTGAGGGCAAGGGTTTATCTGTTTTTGCACTGTGTCCCTAGCGCCCAGCACAGAGCCCAGCTGGGTGCTGTGGAAGAGCTTAGCAAGCAATGAGTGAATGAATATTGAAGGTGGTAGAGGAAGAGATGCTTCAGGGTCCGGAGGTTGGGCCAGCTGAGGAGGGGCCCAGAGGCCCAGAGAGGACACATGTGCCGCCTAGAAGTCTCGTGAGGAAGGCCTGACCTCTGCCCTTCAGTTCCAGTGACTTAGAGACCATCACTGATGCTGGTGGCAACACGTGGGGGTTGTCTGGGGGAAGATCCAGCCTCTAAGGACTTGGGCGGGGTGAGGATGGGGAGACGGCCAGTGTGGACACTTGTTCTCATCTCTTCTGCTGGGCTCAGGAGAAGGGAGGAGGTCTGGGTAAAGGTGAGGGTAAAGGAGTAAAAGAATGTGGTTTTTCCTAGACAGAGAGACTTAAATCTAGGGAATACTCCACAGTACAGCCCCCTGCCCCCAGCATCCCAAGCCTCCCAGTCCAGACCCTGATCCCCACTCACCCCCCTCCCCTCACCATAGGTCATTGACCACAGTGGTGCCCGCCTTGGGGAATACGAGGATGTGTCCAAGGTGGAGAAATACCAGATCTCACAAGAAGCCTATGACCAGAGGCAAGGTACAGGCACATAGCGATGAATGAGGGCATATGGGGGCCAGAGGGAGTGTGTGCGGGCGGGCAGAGGTTGGGGGGCAGACAGGGACATTGGGAGTTGGTCGGTGGTGTGATCAGTGCAGGCACAAAGACATGGGCGAGTAGTGGGCATGGATAAGGTTGGTGTGTGGACAGATGGGGGTTGGGGGGCAGCTGTGGGGGCACAAGTGTGGGGTATGAGTAGCTGCTGGGAGGTGTGAGGGAATGTGGGCAGACAGACGGCCTGAGTGGGAAGTCTGGGGGGTTCTCATGCGGGGGGTAGTGAGTGTCACACGGGGGGTGAGCAGAACAGAGCGGAATGTGTAGACATTGGTAAGACAAGGAGAGGCTGGGCGGAGGGAATGTGACACTGGAGGCACATGGAAGCCGGGGTCATATGACTGGAAGCAGGCATCTTCCTTTCAGGTTTTGGATTATGGGGAGGCCCCAGGGGTTCTGGGGGGAAGCCAGGGCTATAGTGGGAGATTCGGAGGACTTGGGCAGCAGCGCTCCAACACTCAGAGCAGACGAGTCTCTCTCTGAATGTTGGCTCTGTGTGGGTGGAAGGTCATCTCATCAGGCCAGAGGCCGCACCAGGAAAACCGTGTCTCACCCTGTCTCCCACCCCGCTCTCAGACTCAGTCCGCTCCTTCCTGAAGCGCAGCAAGCTGGGCCGATACAATGAAGAGGAGCGGGCACAGCAAGAGGCCGAGGCCACGCAGCGCCTGAACGAAGAGAAGACCCAGGCCAGTGCTATCTCTGTGGGCAGCCGCTGTGAAGTGCGGGCACCTGGGCAGCCCCCTCGCCGGGGCACCGTCATGTATGTAGGTACGTGGCCCACTGAGGCCTTCTGCCCTGCCCTGAGATGGGCACTGCTGGGGACCCAGCCCTCAAAGAGATCCCAGTCCAGTAGGGGAGACCAACCCAGCAAGGACAGTGACAGCCCAGAGTGTTCGTGGCCGGGAAGTGGGCAGCAGAGGTAGAGCAGTGTGGCTTCTGATGGAGGAGGTGGAGGCCAGAGGGATCAGTTGAGGTGAAAGCACAGGGCACAGGGTCAGGGCTGAGATGAGGGCAGGGATGCGGGAAGCTTGGGGGGCTGTGGGAGCTGAGGGGCAGTCCCAGACCCATCTTCGAGAGGGATCCAGCAGGCTTCCTAGGGGAAGGACTGTGTGAAGGAAGGGGCGAAAAGGGGAAAGAGTGTTCCAGCCAGAGGGCATAGTGAGTGCAAAGGACGTGAGCAAGAACAGGCCGGGCCTGTTTGAGGCAGCATGGCTAACTGGGGAGAAGAAGGGGGGAGAGGTAACAAGTGAGGTCCGCACGTGGGCAGGGCCGCACCGTGCAGGGCCTTGAAGATGGTGGAGAGCAGTGTTGGGGTTTTTTTATGAACAGCTTTATTGAGATATAATTCATATACCATAAACCTTATCCCCTTAAAGTATACAATTCATTGGTTTTAAGTAAGTTCACAGAATTGTGCAGCCATCACCCCAGAAAGAAACTCCATAACCGTTAGCAGCCACTCCCCATTTCTGAAACCCCGACCCCCCCAGGCCTAGGCAGTCACTGACTGATGTCATCTCTGTATAGATCTGCCTATTTCGGACATTTCATATAAATGGACTCACGGTCTTGTTTCACTTAGCGTAACGTTCTCAAGATTCATGTGTGTTGTAGCGTGTTTCAATGCTCCGCTTCTTTTTATCACCAAAGACTACCACACAGATTGGCCATGCCACATGTTATATATCCATTCTTCAGGGGATGGATGTTTGGGTCCTTTCCACCTTTTGTCTATTATGACTAATACTGCTATGGACATTCTTGTATAAGTTTTTTTTTTTTTTTTTTTTTTT